>NW_017259300.1:498980-502016 GCF_001594045.1 Atta colombica
AAACTTTTACGTTAATTGTGCCTTTATACCTATTTAGGTATGGCCAAAACTGTATTGTATATGAATCCTGTTACAACGATAATTGAGAGTACAATTGTAATTACGATGATTACATTACAACACAGTGGTAATTTTAGGGAAATTCGTGCTAACATTACGTGGTATCGGGAGAAACTAGTTGTGAAATTCGACTAGCTGTACGTTGGTTGCAACGTTCCTACAATTCCTCGATCAGGTTCGACGAACTTAAGCTTGAATAGGTTACACGTAGCGACGAATGTATGAAGAAACTTTCAGTTCTCATGATCGTTTTGCGGACTTGAAAGTTCTAAGAGCGCTGCAAAGCGAAAAGCACTTTTATTATGTTAACGTAAAAACTTCTTACTTTTATACATTTCGGTATAGCGAGATCGCTGGTTTTAAAGAATACAATTTAGATAAATAAGTATGCATATATTTTAGATGCTTTCTCAGGAATTTCTTTAAAGCTCATATATTTCACAATATCTTCTTCCTATTCTTTTACTTCTTAATCTTATTTGCAAAATTGTAACATGGAATAATTTAATACAGTACTAAAGTTTGTGTTTGAATGATGTTCATATTATTATTATGTGATATTTTTCCTTTAATATAAACAAATTAAACATAATTTTGATATCAATTATTGTATTACAACAAGATATAATACGTTAGAAAATTACACGAATGTCAAAAAAATTATATCGACAGTAAGCACTGTGAAAAATTATTCTATTTCAAGTTTGTGAAATCTTAGCGACACCAAATATTAACGTTCGCCAATCGGTGAAACTTGGATTACGCTATCTAAATTCAATTTAAATTATGTACACGAGCTATGTCTCTTCATCCTCCGTAATGCCTCTCAGATATCAGAGATAGAGGTGAGGTAAATTTAAAGCAGACACGATTCGACGGGAGACATTTTGTCTGACAAGATAGAGAAAGAACGAAAGAAAGAGAGAGAAATAGAAGTGAAGGAAGGGCACATCTTAAATCTTCAAAAAGCTCCTTTTAAGTTTGGCCCTTCAGTTTCCAAGTGAGTATTCGAGTATGCGTCTGAAGCGCGGTCTGATTAAAAGCCTCGCGCTAAATTAAATACAAGAATTTCCGCTTTTCCTCCCTGCTATGAGACAAGTCAAAGGAGTCATAGGACCGATCAAGGGAGAAAGCGAAGAAAATTATTGCAGTATAAAATGAAAGGATGTCCGCGCTATTATCTCGTGTATGAATATTGTCGTTAAAAGACATTTATTTCACAAATCATGCAAAAAACGTTTAATTTGCGATGCACTGCAAAAGTATTCTAAATTATCAATAAATGATTATGTTATAATTATTATGTTATTATTATGTTATAATTTGAAGCTGTAAACAAATGTTTAGATATATTTTAGTATAGATAATATTATCGAATTATAAATATAGCTAAGAGAAGTAACGTTCAAATAAACTTTTGCATTATCAATTTCTCATTATAGCATTTTTGTAAATTAATTGGAATATAATGAAGAAAATTCGATTAGTTAAATAATTAAATTAAATTAGTTAAATAATTATAACATATTGTTAAAATTGCAAAATCGCAAGATAAGAAATAAAAGTATTGTATTTCATTAAAAATTGTCTAATATATTTATGATTTATTAGAAGATAAATAGTGCATTAATTCTTTTACGTAATAAATTCTACTGTCACGGTAACTAAATTAAAAACCAAATATATCTACTGTTTTATAAAGTAAATATGTACACAACAGTAAGTATAAGCAAAGATGGGTGGGTAATGCGGTGGGAAATTGCGGTTAAATTAGAAAGGTGATATTATGCACGTTTTTTTTAAAGCAGTCTTTTACACCACTATTCATCGAAGATCCTCCCTTTGCATAACGATTCTGACGTAGAGAATTTTATTATCGGAGAAGAAGCAAACGCAATTGCTCATGTTGTGATATTACATTTATACGCGCTTTTATCATGATACGAGGGAAAGAATTTCAATCGGTCGTATATTCTTTTGCGCCTCTCTTTTTTTCCTGTCAATATCATTCAGGGGATGTAGCTAGCATCCAACTTCGCGAGGTGGGAACAGGAGGAGGGAATGGCGCTGCAATGCTTGTTACCACACGTCCCGATAGATGCTCGTAAAACAACTCGCGGACGTGATCAAGCGAGTTTGGGCGACATGTGGAGTATTTTTATGATCCTTTGACGAGCTTTTCAGATGACCGACGTTCCACGGCTATCGCGATAGGAATTGAAAGTATGTGCTATGCGTGAAGCTACGTATTCTACATTAAATACATTAATTCACCGTGATTTTTCACAAAGGAAAGACGAAAAGGCATTTGAACGTTGTACTTTCTTTCTCCTCTGCTATTTAAATAATTTGTATTTTAACAATGATTACAAAAAAAAAAATACTAACTATTTTGCATTCTATAAGAAAATAGTATAATTGCTATTTCTCTTCCTTCTAAATTCTTTCTTAAGTTATGTCTTTTTATTCACATAGAACATTTAGATTTCACTATAAAATAAAACTACAATAAAATATTTCACTATAAAATAAAACTACAATAAAATTTTCAGATTCCACTGTAATAAAACAAAGATTAATTTTTGAATGTTATATTTATAATATAATTATGGTACATAAATTTTATTATACGAAATATATTTATTTATCAATTATCTGTTAAAGTCTCATTATTTAATTAGCAAAATTTAATTAACTGCATTGCAGTTTATAACTTATCCATCGTGTTGAATAGACTAATTGCAAGACTATTAATTATGTTTCACTTAATGGCTTCAATGCCTTAAATTATGCATTTATGCATTTTGTCTCGTCATACAAATATAAAGACATACTTTTTTAATTCCTGTTGAATATTGAATATTTTATTTTTTGCTAATTTCCGTCATAAAGCAAATATTACAATGAGTCTTAAAAATACAAATTATTTTTTAATATTTCTCTCAATTCTATATAATATATTTAAAAACACAGATG
>NW_017259300.1:502116-502800 GCF_001594045.1 Atta colombica
CAATTTGATTAGCAGGCATTTTAAAAAGATTCTGTTACGCTATTAGTATAATTTTATCATATAAAAGTTAAGAAAGGAAATAGAAAAAGAGAAAAACAAATTCGGATGTGCGAATATGTTTTGTGATGATGTTATAACTTTGTAAAGTGTCAGCAACGTGAAGCGGAAGTAAAAATTCATTCTATCTGCAGTACACGAAATCTTCAGTGTAAAAATCAAAGCATACGCACTCACCATGATTTGTAGTTTCGTTTATAGTAATCACGTACTACAAAGCATGTGTATATGTATGTATATATATATATATATGTATACATGTGTGTGTATATATATCAAAGAAAAGTTATTTTTTTTAAATTAACTAATTACCATGTATTATGGAATCAAAATAGTATTGTAACTAGTTACCAGTTCTCTAATTACTGATTCTCAAAAGTAAGTTTCGTTACCGTTACTTAAAAAGTAATAACAATTCATTACGTTCAATAAGATCTATCAGTATAAACAATTTTGCAATACTTTTTGTTGAAATATAAATGCGGTGCGGATGCGTGTATGCAATATAGATTTGTAATGGCATTACAAATAACGTCTTATTTCCTTCCGATATATACATACTTTACAAAAATATATATCCTCTCTCTCTCTCTCTCTCTCTCTCTCTCTCTCTCTCTCTCTATATAT
>NW_017259300.1:503180-506059 GCF_001594045.1 Atta colombica
TATATATATATATATATATATATGCGTGTATAAAAGGAGTGAATAAAAAATATAAAATTGGGAATCAGAAAATAATTCAATTTTTTTAAATTCATTAATTATCTCTTATGTAATTCTAATAATATCTGAAGCACTATGTTTAAAATAATAAAAAATCATGTAGAGATATATCTTGATTAAAATTGGAACACATATATAAATGTTGTGAAGAACAAATTTAATTTATACTTATTACGAACACTCAAGAAAAAGTTATACTCGCTTGTCAAAACGTCAATTCTCGATTGCGCGACGGAACCCTTTAAGAAACTGTTTCAAAGTAAGAGCACGAAGTACACTCTGTACTTGTTCGCTGACCAGTGGTAACCTCACCGGAAGTGGCACTAAGTTTAATCCCGATTTACGGTCATGGATTACACGGAGTCTCGAATCGCATCAGACGTAGAAGCCACGCAGGAATGAGAACAGTAGTGAGAACGAGAAACAATGCGTCTCTGAAATGCTGTAAGAGTCTTTAGACTGTGGGAATCATTACAACGTCAAAATAACAAGAAATAATGCATTAAAATTAAAATTGTAATATTATATTATATAATTATACATTAAAAATATATATAAGAATTAAAAATATGCAGGCATTTTGTTTGTAAGTACAAGGTCATTTTGGAAAATATTTCATGGTATTAACACATTTTCCAAAATGACCTCGTACTTAAACAAATGCCCAAATATTTTTCACTCTTTGAATGTTTTGTATAACATACGCGGCGTTCTTTCTTTTAAATATGTTTCAAATGGCATTTTATTATGAAAAACTAATAATGTAAAGCCTAAAAGTAGTATATGCTAATAATCGTAAAAAAAAAAAAATATAGCAGCAATCGCAATAGAAGTGCACTCTCGTGAGAGCAACAGCTGTATTAAAGAGGCTGCTCTTTAAAATATTAGCATATTTTTTCCAAGAAAGGGTCACACCTCGTTTTTGTGCTGAGGAATGAAATTTACGAATTCGTGCATTCGAAAGTAAAGGGTAAAAATGAAGGCGAGCGCTTAAATGATAATGATTAAATTGCATACACAATGTGTTCAAATATATATATATATATACTCATCATATATGGACAAAAGCTGTGTGTGTGTGTGTGTGTGTGTGTGTGTGTGTAAAATCAAACACCTTTAAAATAATAAAATTGTTTAAAAAATTGCCATTATGTATATATTAGACATCTTTCTGCATGTTGGAAAAAATAAGAATAATGTAATCGCTCGGAGCAAAGATATTCGCAATCTTGTAAAAATTATGTAGATAATTGTACGTATTTCATGATTATATGCTCTAAAGAAAGATATTAGCGTTTGATAAACACGTTAAGCTGCATTTTATCCTAGAAATTATTGTTAACGTAAACTGGGAAGATAAGCCTTGTTCACAGCGTATTGTGCTTTAAAATAAGCACATTTTATGTGAGAAATGGGAATAATGCACGTTTATTGCGTACAACAACAGCAACATGTAGTATACTACATTAGGTGAGATATTTCTCTGGTTTGTATAGTATTATATACCATATGTATGTAAGTTAAACTTGTCTGCGAATTTAACGGATAGCAATACTCCTGAAATATAATATAACTAGCTATTTCAATATTCAAGAAAGATGCATAATGAATTTCGTGATCATGTACATCAATATTTTTTTCGAAATATATATAATAGGAATATATATAACGTATATATATTTATATATGTAAATATATAAATATATTTATTTATGTAAATGTAATATATAAAAATTCGATGTACATGTCATCAATTTATTTTAGTCTAATCAATTTGTATCAATTTGTAGCACATAATATATAATAATAAAAAAATAGTGTCCAAACATTCGAACGATAGTGTATTTGTAATTTTGAGCTTTTTAAATTTTATGCGTTGCTACGAAATACTAAATTTTTATAAATCAGCTTTTCAAAAAGTTGTATAAAGCAATGCTAAAATAAAGTCTCAAATATCGTAGAAGAATTGTTTTTTATTTATTAACGACATAATTTTATTGTATGAAAGAAAAATATTGAATTCGCGAAATTCATCTCTGAGAGTCAATTCTGGAAATCACCGAATTCCTTTGTTATTCTGAATATAATATTACGATTTTTTCGCTTCATTAAATAAGTTTATTTAAAGTTATCATATGCTATCAGTTATCCAACAATAATTACTTTCGAAGATAATAATAATAAACAGAATTATATTACTTTATTCCATAACTATTGTTATAACACAAATCAATTTATGAAAATTTAACATACATACTATTTACACTTTTGGAACGAGGAGAACATAGATATGCATTCGCTGAAATATCTTGCAATAAGAACTCCGCCGCTGCTATTTATTCTAAATAGTTCAATAACAAAAAGCTTGTATAAATATCAATATTTTAACGTACAGAATTTAAATGTAAAATAGAAAGTGAGATAGGAAATGTAAATCTATAGTATAAAATTTCTATAGTGTAAAATTTTCAAACTCCATATTGAAATACAATCTCACTATTATGAGATGAAATTATCGAGAACAATGTATAACCAGCTTCCTCCTCCCCTTCCTCTCTCTCTTTCTCTCTCTCTCTCTCTCTCTCTCTCTCTCTCTCTCTCTCTCTCTCTCTCTCCTTCGCTCTGCCAATTTTATTTTCTTCTTTTCTTTCCTCTTATATCCTACATCAATTGATCAGATTTGTCATAGTATTTATCAGAGATTTCTGAAAAATTCTACATGATATGGCACGTATCGTGCCGAGATGGAGACAGATCGCACGTCGTCGAGAATATCCGTTAGACGAATATATATATATATATATATATATATAGATATA
>NW_017259300.1:506291-508129 GCF_001594045.1 Atta colombica
ATATATATATATATATATCTATGTCGCTCTTTTTTTTTCATTCGTCTACTCTTCGCAAGTGAGTCTGCGCGGTCTCTAGTTTTCTAGACTACTGGGTCTCAGACGAGCGTGATAGAATATAAGAGCAAAACGTATCTCGATCCCGTGCTCTCTCCTAGATTAAATGTCGGGCCTTCCTTTGCTTTCCTTCCTCTGTCGTACTACTTAACCGTCCATCCACCTTACTAAGAAGTCAAGTTCTCTTATCTGTGTACCATGGATTTTACGCTTCTGTCACCCTCTTAATTATCCTACTCCTTCCCTGATTCTTTCTACGCCTATTCGATTTTTCTCTTCTTTTTCTTCTACAGCACTTTATGTAACATGCTAATCAGACCGTGTACCTTTATTTTAAAGTCTCAATTATCCTTCTGTTACATTATCGTCGAAGACACAAAGGTATATGAAAGAAAAGGAGAAGAAAAAATAAAAAGAATGAAAAAAATGAAACATTATGCGATCATTCGTTGCTCGACATCTTCGAGACGCTTAATACTTCTATGGTAGCATGATTCGTTTCGACGGGATCTTAAAGAACTTCCGACCCGCGTGGAATTACGGGCGACGCGAGTCGTAGATTAAATTCACTTCTAGGTGAAAGCAATTTTTCGCTTCGCTCAGTGTCGACGGTTTAATGCAATTTGCACTCTAATTAATATAAAACGAAGTCTGAATTTACCGATCGTTAGCAGAACTACCAGTTGAGACGCAAATTATATCAATTTTATATGAAAAATTGTTTATTTCGTGTACAATTAGTCTTACTTGATGTCGCGTAATTAATTAAAGACACCAGTTCTAGCTATTCATTACATTTAAAAGATCCTTGAACGCTAATTATAATTCATTAAAAGTCTCGCATCACAATTTACACAAAAAGATCATTTCCTTGTTGCCTTATTGTTAGTAGAAATGTATATACTTTGGACACACATAATTTAGTTTCATCATTATTCATCAAATATATTAAAATCTAAGTATAATACTTTTTTCTTACACTTGGCAATGTTATTTATCATACTTGAATGAATTTGCTATCTCTCGTCCAAGACAATCTGCAAAGAAAACAATTTCCAATTAGAGCAACGTGTCAAATGTAACTCTTTTTTTCCTGTAGAGGCGTGTGCGAATTTACAATTCGGTGAATGCAAGAGGGAACCGGAAACGGGCAATGCAGAAAGACGGGGACGCGCGCCGACGGTGAAAAATGCGCTGCATCCGAGATTCGTCTTAGCTTCTAAGAGAAAAATTTTCTTTGCGGAAACTTTAATTACTTCCTAGGGATTCATTACTCGATGCTAATAGACACGTGTTCAGTTCCTCTTTTTTTAATTTTTAAAGTTCCGTGTCATGAATATTGAACGTCGTGTGACAGTCATTTTCTTTTTGCATTTAGAAAAATGTGTTACTGTCCGGAGAATAATTTACGACCTTATCCTGTGGATAATTTGCGGCGAAAGCTACATGGAACTGTCCAATAGATATCCGAAGTTCGTCTACAAGTTTGATAATGCGATGGAATGTAGGGCATGTTCGATATAAAAAAAGTCGAAAACGGAAATAAATCGATTGACGTATATGGATCATCTAAAATTAAATTCCTTCTGGTTTAAAATTATTTTACAAGAATACATAATGTGGAATTAAGGATGAATAAAATGATAATTAATAAATTTAATTTAACAATCTTCATATTAGTGAATTTTAAAGATCAGAATTTTATTAAAAAGATGTGATAGAGAGAGAGAGAGAGAGAGAGAGAGAGAGAGAGAGAGAGAGAGAGAGAAAGAGAGAGAAAA
>NW_017259300.1:508860-527804 GCF_001594045.1 Atta colombica
TATATATATATATAAAATACATTTTTAACAAAAAAAATCATGTATGTATGTAAGTTGCAGATAACAATTTAATTATTCGTATTGTCATATTTCGGTAATGTGACTAGACGGTTATCGATATAATTACAGAACGGCCAGACTTGCGCCTAATACAGATGAGTAATACAATCAGATAATTAAGTGGCAGTCGCGTGACACTGCACAAAGCGTTAACTGGCCACCACGTGTTAATAGCAACTGCACGTTTACAACGCGCAGTTACCGCAATACAAACCAATGCGCTTATTGCAATAGATAAATGATGTGTAATCGTTAGCCAACGGCTCGATATCAGCTTCTGGTCTAACGATTACGTATCGCTATCGATTTGCGAGCGCTAATATTGAATGATTTACGAATGAGAATGAGAAAACAATAATGATCAAAAGTAGAAGGAACTTGGAAATTGTAATTACGCGGAATCAAGCGCAGCTCAGCTTGCAGCCGTGATTACGATGGGATCGTATTCCCAGGACTGTTAGTTTCGATTGCGGCATACAAAATGTATTTTTGCATGTACAAAATATCGATGATTTGTGATTATGCATTAATCGTGAAACAGCCGTTACGACCATATATATTTGATTTACACTACTTGAAATTGGTATTACTCTACTCTAGACATATAATAAATATTTATTATAATAAAAAAAAATTATGAATTATATCGGAATTACATAATTTGAAATAATAATTGCAAATTATATCGTAAATTATATATAATAATAATAATATAATCTATCATAGATAATGACAATAAAAATAGTAAATAAAGCAGTAAATTAACAAAAGCTATATCTGAAGATTATAATTAAAGAGAATGTAATGAAGGCAACGTTTTTCAAAAATCATATACGACACACAGATTAAACACGTGGAGGCAAATTGTAGTCATTTTCTTTTGAGGTCTCGAGCATCGGGAAGAAAGGGAACGATCGAAATCACGTCCGACGCGTTTATTAATTCCTGATCAGTCGGCCGTAAAGTATTGTACCGCGCATTTGCATACTTCGATAATCCGTTATTCGACGAAGTGCGAGAGTAATAGCGGCGGGCACGGCGATGGTCCGCATACCGCAGATCCGATCGATCGATTTTCAATTAGCTTCAATTAGACTGCGCCGGAAATTTCGCCTAGTGAGATTCTGCGTGATATACATCTCGGTGAGGTCAAAGGTTGAAAGCGCGAGCACGTCGAAAACGACGGCTTTCGTCGGTCGACGGGTAATTAGAGAACGGCGGAAAAAAATCCCAGTTGTGCGCCGAAAGAATCCTGGTAAACGTGAAGGCTGGTGCCTGCATTTGTTCTCGCAGTCGCGATGTATTTCCGTACTCTAAGCTCACTCCTCGCAGGAAGAAATGCGTGAAATGCTCCTGCTGGAATACGCCCAAGAAGTTTCCCGCGCGTAATGACACTTTAACGTTTCGAAGTAACCATAACTCCTTATATTTTTGTAGAAAGCAGAATGTTAGTACAATTTCCTCGGAATTTATTGAAATCATAAACCAATATTTCTTAAGGCGTCATACTTACTCCAATTTTCCCAATTATTCTATGTGTATTTAATGCCGGAACGGAATAGTTAATTGAGCATATCACTCTCTTATTTCAACAGTGACACTACTAAAAAAATGTAATTTCCCAGAAAAGAGAAAAATTATTTTTCAACTTTGCAAAAAATTATTGATCAATCAATCGGCGAAAAAGATATGTTTTTAACTCAATCAAATATCGTTTTTGTTATTTCGCAATTTTTAAAAAAGCATTCTTTTAGAATTGTAACGCTTTTGACAATTTTTTGATAATTTAAACGATTTTTTTGTAATGTTAAGTAAGTTCATTTTTGTCATTAATAGAATAATATTTACTTGATTTATTCATAGTAGTAACTAAAAAAATTACGTCTTTTTTTTTATTATGTCACTTTTAAAATAAGAGAGCAGTATATATACTATTGAAAACTATAAATTTATCCATTGCTATTTATTCGTATTTTCTAATCATAGTTGGGAAATATAACAATTATTACTACTCATGTTATCGATTTTTGAACTTTATTAATATACATTTCACACATTATTTTATTAATGCAAAATTAAAAATGATCAGAATTACACAATTTTATATAAATCCGATTTAAAAAAGCTACTTCCAAATTATCGGAGAACCGGTGAATACGTCCGTGAGATCGTTTGAGCAATCAGCATCATATTAAAGAGTCGATAGAATCGAAAGGAACGGGAGAACAGTGAAACTAGTTATTCGTAGTTCGAGGGGTCGGATGAAGTGGCACACTAGTGCAGTTCAGATAATGGCAGGCCAAGTTCATTAGCATGGCCCGGTTGAGAGAGAGTCCTATCATAGTACCCTATGAACATAGTCCGCCTGTCCCTTACAGCGACGCCTCCCGTATTCGCGGTAATAATAGGACGTGTCTGGGTCAAACACGGCCGTACATCGTTTGTCTGGATTGTACCAGTAAAATATGCGATAAACGTTTTCGCAAATATGTAGCTGTGAGTACATTAGATTTGGAACGCTTGAAATATGAAATGCGATGTATAAACATAATAAATAATAATAAATTCAACTAGAGTTCAACTATGTAAACAACACAAATAAGAAGAACTAAATAGAGAAAGAACCATTCAAAGCTAGATTTTTTCTCGGGAAAATTTACTTTGAATAAAAATTAAAATTTTTTTTAAGTAATTGAGTTCATTTAAACATTTTTGAGATAATTTAAATTATTTATGTAAAAAGTTATCTACTCTCTAAATTAATTTAAGAATTTTAAGCTTGACTTTAAATAATCTAGAAAAATTGAAATTTTATTATATTCATTTAAATCTGGTATTTCAAAAATGCTCTTGAGTTTTAAAATAAGGCTAATAAAGTTCATCCGTAAATATTAGATAGTACGCGACACCGCCACTAGATGGACACAGCAATGCACTTTCAAGTAAGCAAGTAAAATTCTTACAGAACAGAACAAAAAGCATATGAAATTTGTCATTCATGTTCTCATGAAACAAGATTTTTAATGGCAAATTTTCTTATAAAAGTGGATTTACTTCAAAATTTAAACAAATTTATGATTTTACAAGTATTATTTTAAAAACCTTTAAAATTATTGATATTTATTTTCAAAATTTTTAAGTTTCTTTTAATTTTTAAATAAAGTAAGTTTTAAATAAATTTTAAGTAAGTTTTAAAGTTACTTTAAACAAAAGTTTTTAAGTATCCATATTCTTTTTATCTATCCGTATTCTTGTTTAAGATTTTCTAAGGTAAATTTTTCAAGGGTTGATTCCTAATTTCTACGTCAAATTTGGTAAAAAATTTTTTATTAAGAACATATACATATAAATATGTATAAACGTATATGAACACATATATGTATACATATAATTATATATCTATATATGTGTTTTTGTAAAATTATTATGTGGTACAAGAAAAATAATAATATAATAATAAAAAGACAAAAAATAATTAAAATACTAATTTATGCATTATTTCTTTTTTGAGAAACGATAAAAAAAAGTTGCTCATATGTATAGTAATTATAAATATATAATAATTTATATATGATTATATATGAACAATATACTTTCTCTTCTTTTTTCAAACTTTTTTATAGAAGAAACAATGCAAAAATTATGTTTTTAATTATTTTTTATATTGTCTCATTATTAATTTCTTAATATCAAAGAGTATAAAGAGTATTTTTATAAAACAAAGAAAAATGAATACATATAAATATATTTCGTATATAATATATGTTTATATACAATATGTTCTTATACAAAAAAATTTTTATTCGATAAATACTCCTAGTTAGAAACTGCGCGCTGATTACATGTCGAACTTGAAACCCAATCATGAAGCAGAATATCACACATATAAATAATATCAAATAAAATCCTCACTTTGAATTTAACATAAAATTACTTGCATTGAAATATCCTGAAAGTTTCAATACGAAAAAGTGATGTACAGCGAACATCTCATAATATTAGTTCGATTTTCACTCTATGAATCAAATCCTTCGGTCTTCGTAAATGGAACGAGATTGCAACTCGAGTTAGGAAAATGTTAGTTACTCAACTATAATTACCGCCTTCTACTTTCGTCTCCCGTTTCTCGCTCATTCCGCGATACTACCTAGGCGCCGAGTGATAATTAGCGAATTATTATCGAACATGTTGTACGACGATGTTGCTTGTCATTAGAAACTTCTATGTGAGTGCGATTAATTAACAAGAAGGATACCTATCTATTATCTACCTCGAATTATGAGGCGCACGTTCACATGTATTATTGGTTATTGTAACGCGCTACGTCCATGTACTGTCGTCTTGATGTCGGTGGATTCACCTCAGTCATGTACGATCGTACACGTACTACGTTGTGTATCAAGTGATAAATGGTTTCGCCTGGCGTTATAATAGATGCTAAGTTTTATGAAAACCTCATTTTTCACGCGAAGAGTGCGAACGTTCTCTGCTTCCTAGAACGAGCTAACGTTCGATATCGAAGTTACGGGCAAGTGCGATAAAGGCGAACGCGCACCAAATTATGAATTGATTAATCTAAATCAATATAAAATTAAGTCGCTTTTAAATTAATGGCGTTTCAAGATTTAAAAGTCAGAGATCGGTCATAATCATATTCAATCTTCATCTTCGTTAGAATCTGTCTTAAAAATTTCACTATAATTGAAAGTTCCGATTCTGCCCCTTCCCTGCGAAGAGAGTCACGTAAAATTTCTGATACATTTCAGAAAGAAATCACAGGATTAACGCTCGAAACAATAAAATGCCAGAATTATAATATCGTTACATTAAGAAAGCAGATATTGTATTTACATATTCTCTAATTTTTTTAGAGTACTATAAAATCTCATTCAAAGCGAGTGAAAATTCATTTCAATCGATAATGAAAATACTATTATTTAGAATGAAGTTTCACTTGAATTAAAAGACATTTCATTTGTCATCAGAATAAATGTTTATCTCCAACCGTAAACTGTGAGTCCTTTATTCGTTTGGAATGACATAACAAAAGATAACTTTGATGAGAGCTCGAGAGTTCTGGAAAAATATTATATTTAAACTCCATATATATAAATTCTTGTTAACATCCATTTCAGAAAGAAGTGACATTTATATAAATACTGACTCAACAAAGCACAAAGTCAATGAGATGACACGACGACCTATATGACTTGCTTATCAATTTTCTTTTTATTTGATGTAAGCATCATTTAAAATAGTTACGATGATGTAGAGCATATCATCAAATTCACTCTTTAATTACAAATGAAAATATAATTCACTTCACGACACATAGAATGAAAGAATTCGTTTCATATGGATAAAGTCACTCCAGCCTGAGTGATTCATTCGCTCCATTTTCTGAGTGGAATTTCCAAGAAATTTAGAAAGTATGTGCCGTATTTGATTCTATGTGAGGCAACATCTCACAGCATTATAACCGACTATCAGATTGTAAATGAGTATCAAGGATTGCAACTATGTATAGATATCTAGCATTTCGAAATTCTTGTAAAGGCTGTGTCATGTTGAAAGAATTGCGACGAAGACCTCATACTCCTGACAAACTGGCTCGATATCGCATTTCTTAATCGTTCACGCGTGCCTCCGTCGCAATATTGCCGATCGCTTTTCTCTCATCCCCTCAGGACTGTTCATCGTGGCGCATCACCGCACAAAGGGAAACTTCGAACAATACCTTCTATCGACGCGAAAAGGGTGAATCGCGTCCGTTGGACTTTTCCACTTATCACTGATGCATTTCTGCAAGTTCTCACGAGACGCGAGTCAGTGTGGATGGTTACAGTGGAGTGAAGCTTGCCATAGCCATCGTTTTGTGTAAAACATCGTGACGGACTTCGTCACGAAGCTTTGATCTATTGGCGTCAATATCACGCGCCACGGAATACTCTATGCGCGCTCTACATGAGTATGCGTATCTCAGTGCGCGAAGACAGAAAATAAACAATCGCTACATACAGAAAAAGATGCCACAAAAAGCGAATGATGGCGAGAGAAAACGCCGAGCTGAGGACGTCGGCACGTACGCGTTGAAAAGAGGGTACTTTCCTCGACGCCGCGCTACGGACGTGCCAAGCTGGACGTGCTGATTTCTAGGGATTTCGATGAATTCTCCAATTCATGCTCATTAAGCTTCCCGAATGCGTCGATGTTTCAGTGCACAGTCGACGACATTGATTTATATCTATCACGGTGTTCCATTTTCTTCTAGATATCTTAAAAAGAGCTTAATCACACGGAACAGAAACAGATTGAATTTGGAAACCATTTTATGACTAAAAGATATTTAGAAGATATTACATATCTATACTTATTATAAATGATGAAAAAAATATACAAATTATATTTTTACTTTTTAAAACGGTTAATCTTTTTTTACTTCCATTTTTTAAAATATTTATTTATTCATTTTAGTAATGAGTTAATTCCGTAGTTTCAAACATTCCATTTGATATATCCAATTTCTGACTAACTGTTATAAATTAGAAAGCAACAATCAGGGAAGATTTTTCGATCAGAAGTTTTATTAAAATACTAGTTATTTGCTGATTCGTTTGATTTGAGTTTCTGATTAATTGTTGATCATAAAATATAGTAATCAGAATATTCCAAATTCTACTGGACAGAAATTAATTATCATTTACGAATCTGTCTGACCTGACTAATTTCTAATTAGTTGCTGATCAGTTTTATCTAATTAAGATTTCTGGCCATTTACTAAACATCAGTTCCTAGGTAGAACAAAGTCATAATAAAATCATAATGACATCATAGGATGTCATCATTACATCATTCGATATTTAAAATTAATTTATAATATTATTATATATGACTTCTATATGTTTCTACTTGAATTACTGTTCAATGAATTCAAAATAGTAAAACTTGGCCAATTTCTGATCAGTTTTTCTTAGATATTTTTCTACTTAGATGCGCAAACACCATGCGATTTGTCTTCCATCAGCAAATGAATGGAAAGTCCGTTCTCTTCCTGTTTTCCATTTTAATGCATCTCAACGATGCAATGAGGAATGCAATGAAGGATGCAATCGAGGCTAAAGCTGAGAAAAGACCCGGCTTGTTTAAAGTTTCCGTGAACGATAGAAGTTCCAATTAGCGTGCATATCGTCCGCTCAAATGAACAAAACTCCTCAAAACTTTTGCCACGTGCAGGATAATGTCATATTAATTAGCGCACTTCCGTGTAGGAAGCACGGTGGCGCAATCGTTCGAACAACTGCAAAATAACTCGTAGTTATTGCTAGAGGGAGAAATGTATAAATGCAACTCGCATAATTTGGTGAATATCACTTTATAAGAAACTTTCGTTTTGAATTCAAATCATATGAAATTTAATTTTCAGGATAAACTCGGGATATAACTAATCTTCCGTATGCAGCTTTTACTTTAATCGTCCGTATTACATAGCGCGGTATATATGCTGTAATGTAAGTTAAGCTTTTCAAATATTTCATGCAAGAACACACATCTGTGTTTTTGGAAACACGGTAGTATCTCAGTGCTAAGATAAGCCCAGCGACACTACCGTGTTCTTTACGCGAACTGACAAGTTGCAAGGAATTGAGATTATTGATAAATAACTAACAGCAAAGTATGCATATCTATTTTTTAAAAAATATCGGCAGATTTTCAAAATTTAATGGGCGAATCCAGTTGCAAAACGACAAATAGTTACCTGCATGGCGATACGTCGAAATATATATGTATATATAAAGCTTAACGAAGTATTAAGAGTAGAGCACTCTGCGTAAGCTTGGGATATACGCGATGGTGCATACAGATGTGATGCAAATTAGCGTTTAGTATAAGCCGCGCTAACTTCGCAAGCATAGTTTGTTCTTTCTTTCGATAACCCTTGACTATGCCTTCGATCTATCTAATTCTGTATAATATTAAGTTAATTTCTATAGTTTTCTGAATATAAATTAAGGAAAATTGCACAGCTATAGACATGTCCATATTTATGATAACGAGTAATTTAAGAATAATAAATCTTGTTCTCTTATTTTAAAAGTGATATAACTAAAAAATTAATTATTCTTAGAAAAGAAGAAATTTTTTTTTTCAACTAACAGAAAATTAACTAATCAAATAATAATAACAAATTGAATATGCTTTGAAAAACAATCAAATGTCATTTTTGTCATTTTTGTTTCGTAATTATTCTTGAAAAACTTTAAAACTTTGAGTAGTCAACCTTTAAAAACTTTAAAATCTTTTCTGGATTGACGATTTTGATATTCATAAATTATAGTAAATCCGCAATTATTTATTAAAAGTAATATAACTCCACATATATCACCAATAGTTTATATTTATCTCTTGGTTAGTTAAAATGATTAAATTCCAAATAAAATAATTTTTTTTTCAAACTTTAATCATCAAAATTATCTTAATTCTAAATTTTCTATAGAAGATTACTTTTTATTAAAAAAATACAACTCAAAAAGTGTCATTCTTGTAGAAGGAACACATTAGAAAAGAATATAAGAATTGTCATTTGAATATATTGTTAGTGATAGGAAAAAAGAATATAAAAATTAGATAGTTCGCTATACTTTCATAATTATACGTATTCACAATTCCCTCTTTCCTCCTTAATACATATAGTGTAATATTACGAATGTATATATGTATATCCAGATATTGCTCACATCAAACGTTAAATATTATCTGTTATTTAACATTTTAATTATTAAATATTTGATTGACATTGATTCATATACATCAGATATACATTTGTTATCTTCATGTTACAACAGGAAACTCTAAAGTTTATATGGACATTCGACAAGTTTCCGCGAGATTCAAATTACGGAAGGCCATTAGTGTAGTTTCGCTAATGACATACTTATCATATGAATGCATGTCACGGAGACTAGGTCAGTCGTAATTTTAGACGTATGCTATATTATGCTATCTATTATGTAGTATGTACATACATATATACACAAATAGAGATATTACATTTGCGTCACGCATGTATATTTCTGAAAGCATATCCTTCCTCGGATTTCGGTCAGAAAAGATTATATAATATGTAAAAAAGACACTATATGTAAATTCTTTAATATACGATTCAATAATAATCGTAAATACAACATTACAAGTTTGATATTAATGAGCGCAATAGTATACACATGATAAAATTATATACATGTACGTGCGTGCGTGCGTGTGTGTACAGCTTAATTTATTTTCTACAATCACATTATTTTCTATTTTATAGAAATATTAAATGTAAAAAAATGTAAATTAAATTATTATTTCAATCATATAATTATATATATAGGAAACAATTACTTTTTTATCTTAAAACAATTGCTCTTTTACCTTAAAACAATTCTTTGATTAATATTCTCGATTTGGTTGATAATTCTCTTAATCATGAAATGGAAATGGGGCTTGTCAATATATAATCAATTCGAAATAGAACTTTAGAGGCAGAGAAAGGCAGCTCATGCATATATTTACGCTTGAAAAATCGCACAACAGAAGCAAACATACGGCAGCGATTTAGGACCACCGAATTGTACTGACTTTGATGTCGCCTGCCTTTGATTTATTTTCAACTGCGAATCGATCCGAATAGGCTTACGGGAACGTCGAAAATTGGAAGGAGGAAATCAGACAGCTGATTGTGGAAGAGGATATTCGACGGAATGGGTACCTCCGGCGATATCGTGAAGGACGGTTCCGCAGGCAAGTGCACTACTGTAGACAATGGATTCATCGAATGCGAGATTCCGAGTTTGCAGGTAGTACTTCGAGATTGGCTGCTTAAGAGATAGTGCCGGGAGGCATTTACCGGCACTAACACAAAGAAATCGAAGTTAAACATAGACTGTCGTGCTCAACTTGATATTTAGTCATGGCACTTTGTCACGCAAGCGCGCGACACAGTGCGTCATAACGTAAATTCCAAATTCTCTTTAAAACACAAATAAATTTCGCGCTCTCCATATTTTGTATAAAATTTTTTAAAAGTCCACGGTTTCCATTTCTTTATAATATATTGCGTACAATTTTTGCAATGGAATACATTTTGCACTAATTAATCACTTAAAATTTATTATAGACATGCGTAAATATGAAAAATTGATTTGAATATGTAAGCTGTTATTTAATAAAAATTTACGAGTTCGAGATTTTATTTTCTGTAGCATCCACAAATGTAAATATTAAAGCTTGTTTATATGATACTATACTTTATTTTTGTACCAATAATACCAATAAATTTGTATTAAACAAGATACGTGCATTGACCTGGATAGGCAATTTCGGGTTGAGTTTGGTTTTTATTATCTGTGTATGCGCATAATTGCCTCGAACGAAGCGGAAGCTAATAGCAGGTGCAATAGAAAGCATATATGGACATATCCAATTTTTCGATTGAAAAATAAAATTTCAAAATCCGCGGCATCAAACGACACTGTTGGATTACACAAATTTGCATACACCTGGAATAACCAGCTCGATTTATATCGCGAAAAATAGATCTGGAACGGCTATAAAAGATTGTACCTGACTCCGAGTTATTGTGCGATTTAAAATAAATGGTATATTGGTCAAGTTTTATTTGAAAATTATTAAAAATTATTGTATAGCAAAAAAAGAATTTGTTAATGAAGTAATCATGGCTTTTCGCTTATTATTTCCGGAACACGCATGAAGTATAGTAATGATATTATTTACCGTGTCAAGTAATTCATAATCTTATTATATGCATCTAGATTATGTACAAAGTGAATTGTTATCAAAATATTTTTTTGTCTTCTATTAAATTCATTTTTAGTAAAGACAAAGTTAGAGTAAATATATATCATGCTAACATAAAAAAAAAGAAAGGCAAAATTTTACTTTAAATAAAGTAAACAATTCATTTCTATCATCTATATTTTTTTTAATGCATTTGACATTTAATTTTATTATTGAACTCTTTGTAAGAACTTTTTCTCAATTTGCTAATTATTATTAAATGCATTTACTTTCTGCATTCTCATAGCATTTTGTGAATATACATGTTAAAATATACATTTTGTTCTAATTAATATAAATGTTTTATATTCTTTTATTTCTTATTATTTTATTTCTCATTATTAAATAAAAAAATATCATGCTGACTTCTATCGTCGTTGCGCAAATGTAATATCGGTCCACATTACAAATTTTTGTTCCATTTGCATTTCTCATATTATTGTCTATTTAAATTAGATCTATTTTCATTACAATACAATAGTTCGTAGAGGAAGAAAATAGGGATATGCGATCTCCGAATCATTGAGAATGCATCTGTATAATTTCAAGGTGAAAGTCACAGAAAAAAATGATGGAAATGTTATCGAGGTAGCATCCGTCTCAAAATTATTATACCAATGTAATAAGAAGATTCTATGTGCAATTCCACATTGAGCACGAATTTTACTATCACTCGATTAATCTAAGTCACGTTGTCAAACAAGTATCTCGTTTCCCCGAATTCGTAGGAACTTTAAAATAACGTGGACAGAGAGGCAAACATTTTCGTAGAATAATTATAAAGAGTTTGTAGATAACCTTTGCGACCAGAACATTCTTTCTATTCTGAACTTGGAAGAATTTACTCGCAATTAAAAAGATTGAGAGAGAAGAGAGATTGAATTTATACATTCATTATTAATAAATGTCATCATTTTTTTTACGTTATATTAAAAGTTTAATTAAATAAAATTAATTTTTGACAATTTTATCACTTATTGAGCCACAACGATGTATGAAATTCCTAATATAAATTGACTATTTATCCGGAAACAGTCACCTCATTTTTTTGCAGACACTTCAGACGTTTTGTATATTTTAATTAAAAGTCACTATTGTTAATTACATATTGTATTGTATTTATATTATTAATATTATCATTCTACAATTCATTATAGGGAAGGAACATTTTTGTTAAAATATCTAAAAATTTAGATACAAATTAAATACAGATTTAAAAATAACTTTGTTGGGTCAGAATGATTATATAGAAATTTCAAGCATGATATAAAATATAATATAAAAATCACTCTAGATGACTATTCCCGAATTAAGCTGAGTTGGTTAATTGTTAACAATTAATTATTAGTCTGGAAATCATTACAAATGCTCAGATAACAATCGATTGTTGTAATTGTGCACAATAACTTTGAGATAAATAGTGTACTAGCATTTGCGTCTTTGGCTTTACATTTATTGTTATAATATCCATTATAATTACAATCAATTCTCCATTTGAGTGACTCTGTGACGCGAACAATCGTTCTGTAGCAATAATAGACGCTCCAGCGTCTCTATTCAGCCGGCGTGTTTAACTCTAAATGTTTGCGTTTAATCCTTTGTTTACATTGCGTGCATATAACATACCTCGTAAAGAGAAACTTCAAGCAGTTACACATCCTGCTAAATGTTTGTTTGTATCGCTTACAAATGCTTTGGACAATAGCAATTTGTAACAATATACCTACAATATATGTATAAAGTGTAAAAAAGATGGTATAAGAGATAAAAACAGTGAAAAGAAAAAAGAATTAGAGAGAGAGAGCCATAAGAGAAGAAACCTCGAGAGAAAAAGATAGGCATTTAGTCAAGCTCGAATCATTCAAAGAAAATTTATTCAAAGAAAATTTTTTGAAATGACAAAGAATTGTCTCACTATGAACAATTTGATTGATTTTGGAGATTATCTTTACGGCATATTCATGAGTGAAGAAATCATTTCCAGTCTAAAAGAGAAAAACGAAACAAATCTCTGTCAATATCAAATTATTAATGGATGAGAACATAAGACTAACTTTCTAAATTGAAACAATCATGACTCTTGACTCTCGGCTAACAATAATACTTATGTGAACAATAATATGATAAGATTAAAAAACTGATCCAACTGTCCTAATGCGATTCTTCACTGATCACAAGCGCACCCATATTTTATCATATACTAAGAATAGAGACGCATCATAACGAGTAAAAACAGATGGCAGAAATATTTAATCAGAACGAAAGAAGTTTTCTGATATTTTTCAGGAATGAAATTTTCTCGGGAAAGCGCGACGTTGACTCGTTCTACTTGTACATATATACGCGTAACGGAGTGACAGCAGTCGGGCGGGGTGCAAGTCGGTCGCGCATTCTCCAGCGACACGGCTGCTTGTTTCTGACACTACCCACTGGACAAGGGAGTCGTCGTGGTGCGCGGGGAACTCGATGCTTTGACACTGCCCCAGGGGTAACTCTGTAAACAGCGTACGCGGGACTTTCGCGGTGGTGCACTTAGGAGAGCTGCACGACGAGGAATTACCCGACGAAGCGGTCGGCGGGGTAAGACGGAGCCTGGGCCAACCAACGGAGGTGGAAGAGGATCGCTGCTGGAGTTGAGCAAGGTAATGGATGGCTCATAACCGAGTTACTTACGTATCACGGGCTCTACGTCTTACACAACCGTCGCCGCCACCATCGCTACGGGATCGTCACGGAAGACTCGCAACTGTATCCAGTAGCGTCTCTCGTTGGAGCGGAAGCAAAAATTCGCATTAAAGTTTGTCCTCCTCCTCGAGATAATGCGAGTGTTTTATCTTCGTTCCACGCGACGATATCTGAAGGGGGATGTAATGGCACGAGTGCGCCTCTTATTCTGCGCGTATCCGGCACGCCCGGGCGGACAACTTCCGGAGTTTCGCCGTGCGATTTGATGGAAGACTTCGCGATTGTGTTTCTTTTTAAAATCTCTCGTTATCCGAAGGATAATTGAAACAGCAACTATTTTTCAACAATATCGCGTATCGAAGAATACAGCTTATAACGAACTTTTGCAAATGTTATTGTTGTGAAAACCTCCATTTCCGTTAATATTTGCAGATATATGTATATCGCAAAGAAAAATTTTATTTTTAACTTTTCCAGCGTCCAGAGTTTATATATCTTCTTATTTCGTATAAATATAAAATATAATATAAATGTTTATACTTCATTTATCATTCTTTACATTTTATAGATTTCTTATTTTTGTTTTTTCGCAATAATGAGAGATAAAGAGTGGTCACCCAATTAAAACAAAAATATTTATGGCCGAATGGTAAATAACTAAACCAGACGCGTCCGATCACGTCTAGACAATTTTTTCAACTTATGATTGCTGTAGCGTATTTATACGTCACTTCGCAGATTTCTCATTTTTCCTCGTTGCAATCGCTACATTAGAAGATTGCCATTTAATTTGCGCCAGTGCGGTGTGCGAACGAAGTTGTTTCATCAAATAAAGAGTCTCTGTCTGTTGACACGATTTGCAGTGTGCACACGCAAGCATGTGTATACATGTGACATATTCTCTCTTGACCTTTTTCTTAATTTTTATGGTCGCCTCGACTTCAGATCTATAGACCTTCTAATCAAAGTCTGATCATAACAAAGTGTCAGACATTTTTCCGTTAAAATCGTGCGACAAAAAGAAATAATAAACAAAAATGTTATTTCTCTATATGATGTTGTAACGTAAATGCGGTAAGTGTATTTTTACAGGTGTATAGAAGTTATTATATACTACAGAGAAATTACATTATTTAATAATAATATTAACATAAATTAAATAAAGATAAAAATGAAATTTTTATTTTTAATAAAATACTTTTAATTTACTTAATTTAATAAAATATTTTTAATAAAATTTAATAGAATACTTATAATTAATTTATTATATTAACAAAAATTTTCGGATAGTTGCAGACGAGAAATATTGAATCAATTATAGATTGCTATCTTAAACTCTGTGTGAGAGAATCTCTATTCGGATCTTGGATTCACGCGACTGAAAATTTCAGTCTTTCCTATGCAACTTTTCCTATGCAACATTTTTTTAGCGGCGCCACGTCAAACATGCAGTTTATATATCGTCCTTTCGCTAGGATACGTGATCATTCTTCCGAGAACGTCTAGTTCCTCTCCATCTGTTGCAACGCGGGACGATCCTGCCTTCCGCGGCGTATGTTCGCCGCACACAGCAACACTACTTCCTCATGACATGTTGAAGGTGTGTATATGTGTGGCTGCGGGAAGCGGAAGGCGAAACCACGGAAACATGGGAGATGGTCTGCGTGAATTCCAGGTTTCATGTCCGGTTGAATTCTACGTATCGCGTTCACGTTTGCGACCTGATTAATACAACGAATAATGAATGCGATGTATAACGTATAAATTCGAGAACTTCTCTCGTTTCAGTACGTAAAACACACGGCATTTTCCTCTCAGTAACTACGCATGTCGATCCCTTTTTGATGAATGATATTTTTAATTTATATTCTGATACGTACCGAAGTAAATATATAATGTGTTTTATTTTAAACTTTTGAAGAGGGATAGTGAGATAGAGAAAAAGAGACAGAGAGAGAAAGAATGACATTATATTTTTAATATATATGGTAATGTTGAATAAATGTCCTATAAAGTTTTCATGTTTCGGTAATGCAATTTGCTTTCCGCGTGCGTGCGAATAATGAACATCAATCAATTTTTATAAAAAACCAATCTATATCAAGGATAAATGTTATCAATAAATTATCAACTTTTGGAAAAACCCATGTTATTTCGAGCGCTCATATGACATTGATGTCAATCTATGTATCACATGACAGCCGCAGATACGCAACAAATGTGATATGCACAATGAATGACATTCTTCGAATATTATAGCAAACTATGCACTAAAATATCTGCCGCTTTTTATATGCAATTTTAATAAAATATAATTAAATAATAAAATGTAATTTTACTATAATTATATAGTGTTGTTATTATAACAGTATACTCGTGTTATTTAAATATGAATGAATAAATACTGGTAAATTTAGATTTACCAAATCCAGATTTACGTCACTATGTATTAAATAATTAAATAATACTAGTATGATGCAAATGACATTATTACTTTCTTTTCTATAAAAATTTATTTTTTAATTTTAATCCTTTTTATGTAAAAGTCATATATTAAGCATGAAACGTGCTATTATGATTGAAGAAAGCATGTTATCACCAACGGAATGTCATTATCGCTGATGACACAGCAGGTACTTTCATCACTGACATCAGCACGATTGTCGATGAAGTCATAAAATATACATAAACCTCGTATACTTTGAGATTGTTGCTTAGATATTCAGTACAGTGCAGCGCCGAGAGAATTGAACGAACGATCTCTCGTCAGGAGTAAACTCAAAGCGAATGTAGAAGGAAACGAAGTCGAAACATCTTGCTCGGCCAAAATCGAATCATAAATCAATATAACGAATTGGTTAGCATGGGAAAATATAATTCCGTTGGGAAAGAGAGGATTATCTTGATTGTAGGTATCTTTACCTTGAGGTATTAATATATATCTTATATAAGTACAATGTTACAACAATTATAATAAAAATAAAAAAAGCAACAAAGAGATATTTAGCGAGTTTGTTGAGAATGTAATTTTAAAACTTTAGTTTCATTTCATTTTCTCATTATCATTATTAGTAATCATAATAATTAATGATTTAAGATTATTACTAATAAAAAATTAAGATTATAGACATTTTAAAACATACTGAAAAATGTTTTAAACATTAAAAATATGTTGACACAGTAAAAGTAAGTATACTAATAGAAAATTTAATATATACATTAAAATAGAAAGCATTTAGATTTGAAGAAAGTCCATGAATAGATGAACTATTCACAGCTGAGAGAATAGATGGAGAAGCGCAGCAGAAACTCGATTTTTTAGCAAACTCACTTTGTTCCGAGCTGGAAAATCTATTAACTGGCTGTTAAAGAACCACGGCATACGCATCAACGGCGCAATATAATTTATCGTCCACTATCCTGGAGCTACTTTTTCTAATGCAGTCACTGTTACTATTGCGGCCGCTAAGTTTTTTCCAACAGGCAATAGAATATTAAATCCTCAATACTTCTTTATAACGTACTTTGTTCAGAAGTTTCACCCTTTTCTTTACTGGCACATGCAATTTATTAAAATTACTGCATTTTTCGATAGAAGATTCGCGTTTTGCTCAACATTGTAATTAATCCAATGCGAAACGGATTAAGAAAACTATTTGTATGACTGTATGGTAATTGAAAAATTTATACAACGCTTTATTTGGCACACAGTACGTTTAAAGATATACTGCAAAATTAAATCATCGTTTAAAATTAGTGCTAAAAATAACTAAATTTAAAAAAACATATCTTTGCAAAAAAATATTGGGTTATCCGGAAAGTTCGTGCCGATTTTGAAGGAAAATTGAAAGATTTAAATTTTTAATTTCATTTATTAAATTTAAATGTCAATCTTTTGCGGCATGAACCGGACAACCCAATAGTTGCAATGTTTAAAAAAGTTTAAATACTTGAAATCTCAATTTTCAATACTTCAAATCTTATATCTCTGCATTAATTTCAGTATAAATGACACTAATTTAAGATATGTCTTCTCAATATTTCAAAAAAATGACTTCCGAGTAAAGATTTGATTTCTCTAAATTTAAACTGTATATATAATTGTTGCAAATGTATGCAATATATAATACATTGCACCATACATTCGAAAATAAATTCGCGACGATACGTTACAATTTCGTGACGTTAAAAATTTTAACGAAGTGATCGCAACAGTTAAAATTTTTAACGTTACGAAATTGTTGTCACATATTATCTTGATATCATTGTCAAATGACAAATATATGATGGGCATTCGCAACTATCACGCCTAGTAAATTTAGAGAAATAATAGTTGTCATAAATTATCATGATATTATTGTCAAATGACAAATATATGATTTGCATTCGCAACTATCACGCCTAGTAAATTTAGAGAAATAAAAGCTTTACATCGAAAGTATTTTCATTTTTTAAATGTCAAGAAAACACCTTACAAAAGTGTAGGCAGTTTAAATTGTTGTAACAGGATACCATCGCGAGGACAGACACAGATTTTTAAAAGAAAAACTTGAAATTGCACTATTCACTTTAAATTGTTATACTCAATGAAAAAAACGTATAGTAATGATAAAAAAAACAACCAAATTGTGCCAATTTTTGTTAACATCGTAAGTTTACGTCTACAATTTCATGGATCACGACTGTTCATCATATGTTTTTGCTGAAGAAGAATTAGAATACGAAACATGTACAATTCTTTCATTTATAAAAGATAAAGTTTTTTTGAGCGAATTATCACTGTGCCAATTCCAAATTGCTCGTTTGTCCTTTATTTATTTTTATTATTTATTACGGGGATTTTCAATACTATTACTTTTAATGTTGAAATTATTACATAATTGTTATGAAATTCATGTGTCTAAATTATTTGAATAATCCATATATATATTACTACTCTAATATTAAAATCGGGATGTTGTTATGTGTATTTATAAATCTCTATAATCTGCATATAATATTTATTTAAAAATAAATCATTATAAAATTTTTGAAAATAATTTTTAAATATTTTCAAATTAGTTATAATCTAATTATTGAAAAATTATAATTAAATTATAATTAAATTTTGTTTTAGATACATCTTCTTTCAATCTTTGTTTTAGATACATTTTTATTTGTGTATTTGAAAATTGATATATGTGAATAGATTGTAATATTATATAATTGACGCAAAATGGATTCATTTTAATTAAGAAGATGTTATTAGATATATAAATATAAAAACTTGTTTTACATTTAATCCGCTAATATAATTGATGCTTGTATATATAATGTAACTAAAACACATTAATTTTAATTAAGAAAATGATGTTAAATAC
>NW_017259300.1:527904-548039 GCF_001594045.1 Atta colombica
ATCGATATATCACTTTGTTTTTAGATAATATTTCTTAAACAAAAGATAAAACTAAAACTTAAGTACAAATTAAAAAATGTCTTCTATCAGAAGTATAAGCAGTTTTTATAATATTGTATGCAATTTTGCAATAATTAATTTTTTCATGAGATAAGCAAAAATGAGACAAAATGGACTTCAAAACTGACACAGTTGGCAGTAATGCTAAATATTCCTATTTTTTTCTTTAGGAATTATTTACAAAGTAACTTACAAATGAATATATATAAGATTTTCCAGAATTTTTTCACTTCATTATAAAATATTTTTATTGAATTATATGCATATTTACTTTATGATGTTCTGCAAGATGCAAATGTGTAACGCGATAGTTTTTCCATATATTGCACGATTGCCTTCAACTCCAATAGAGTTATTTAACATTATAAAGCAACATTATGAAGATTAAGTTAGCTCATTTTACAAACAAATGTGGCGGTTTACACTGCATCCCGATTTTTAATTTAAAATCGTATTATGAAAAAACTATGAGAAAAGTATAAATAAAACTGATTTAGGAATATATAAGCATTATTAATAACGTAATATTATCAATAAGTAATCAATAATATAGTCACTATTATTTAAACTACGCAATTTGCAAAAGAAAATCATAAGAATTTTATTTTCACATTCGTAGAATTCCTTTTTAACTGATTTGATATAGACCACAAATATACGAATTATGAGTTTGTATATCTTCAATTAGCTAAACAGATAATGATTTTATTAATAAAAAGTGCAATAGTTAATTTATGAAAAATAAGAGAGTGTCGCTTTAGAAGACCTATGTCAGTATGGGCGACTTTCCTCTACTGTGTAAATGGGGATAATTTTGGTCAGACAATTATGAATACTTTAATAAGGGCGCGCGTCCATAAAATAAAATATTTAAACAAATAAATTTAAATAATGTATAAACCCTTCATTTTGAATAGAAAAGGAAGGTATATAAATTTTTTAATATTTGTTAAACTAATATTTGTTATAAACTAATATTTAATATTTGTTAATCCGTTAAAAAAACATTAATGATCCCCGACATTAAATGGATACACAAACGTTTGCATGACAAAACATTAAACTGTTTTGAGAAGGATCAATCTCTTAATCTAACAATATTCTGTGAATTATTAATTCACACGAATATTATAAGAATATTTGAATATTTGAATTTTTGCAATCACGCATTGACTTATATGTACCGTGTTATAATTTATATTTATTCAACAATTAATATATGTACTTATAGATTCCTAATGTAAATAGATGTAAAATATTTTAATTAATGAGATAATATTTTTAAGAGAACTATGTATTTTTAGAAGTAGAGCTTTACTTACTTAATTCTTAATCAATTAAGAATATTTAACAATTTCTTATAATACAGTATTATTTATTTCGCATCTCTTTTTTGTACCTTAACCATTTGACACAGGAATCTACAACTGCAATCTATGGTTTACCATATTCTATACAGAAGAAAGTCTTCTATTATAAGATAGGCGTCTAATATGAGATAGCGGCGTTTTCTAAATTAATAAATGCTATAATTTTAAATTAAGTCACCCAATCATGCAACTAATATGAACAATGCATGCAATTTATTTTTTGAAAATGTAACAGTCACTGTTGATTATAATGAGAAGTATGATCGTAGTCTGTGTGTCTAATTATTATTATTTTACTATATTATCTCTTCACGAATAATATTTGACGAATATTTATTGACTTAAAAGCATTTTCGTTTTCATACTATTTATTGTCTTTATTCTTCTCAGAAAAACGAGTTAGCAGACATTATTCCTCGATAACATTACTAGAAATAATGAGACAAATTCAACATTATGATCCTGATTTCCATTTTCCATATATCAATGGAGGCGCTAGCCAAGCACCGAAGTAGATTCTAATGAAATCAATTTATACGACAATAGCATTAATTACAGACTGTATAAAGGTAATTATCGATTATTTTAATCACTCGATCTGTCGCGCTGATAGACTTATAATCTCTATAAAGAAAATAAACGATTACTTATAATAATTACCATTGTATTTTAAAAAAAATATCTATATTAAATATTTAAAATTATACAAAAGATTTTACACAAAATTAAGAAACATGAACAGATAAAGAAATTATAAATAATTTTATATATTTGTAAAGTACTATATGTTGAAACTTTTTAAAAATACAGCATATATTATACTGCAATATTTTATAATTTCTTTAATTAATTTAAAATGATATTTTTTAATTAAAAGAAATACTATTTTACATTTACAATCTCTACAATTAGTTTCTTCGCCGTTTTGTTTTATTCATTGTATCGCGTTAATTATGAGAAGAGTAGTGCCTAGTGAATATATTATACACTCGGTATCATCCTCGTATCTCGTAAAATAAGAACCAATTTACCGGTAGAAGATATCTTGCACGGTGGAAGAATGCAATTAGCAAGCTTTAATTGTACACGTTTTAAAAGGGAGTAAAGGGCATTAAGACGATCGTTTCATTGAAATATTCTTCGTGGAGTTGCTGATCCAGCCAGTCGGCTGGTTTTGTAGTTAGATACATCGCTGTAATTATAAACATACGGGCATTGGACGGGAATGTATCTTGTATTTATTCGAAATAAATGTTGATGATTTTGGTTGGATTATTCTCTCTTTTTCTTCTTTTCCTTCTCTCTCTCTCTCTCTCTCTCTCTCTCTCTCTCTCTCTCTCTCTCTCTCTCTCCATCATCATAATTTATTGAACAATGTAATTAAACAATGTAATTAAATTGATTATTTTATTAAGATCAAACCAAAATTTATCGCTACATTTTATATCTTCGCTTGAGTCACTTAATTATGCCATTGCCTTACACTTACGCATTACACTTTTAAACAACGAGAGAGAGAAAGAAAAAGAGAAAGAGAGAAAGAGAGAGCGAGAGAGAGAGAGAGAGAGAGAGAGAGAGAAAGAGAGAGAAGGGAGACAGAAACTGTGGAAAAGAAGGGCTGTGCAGGAAATGGTTCTAACCGTTAATCCAATTAGTTTTTGTAAGAATTAAGACGGTCGTTCTCACTCGTATACATGCACATACATACAGCGCGATGTTTTTACTTCGACAGAAGTTGTATTGTAATGAAGTGAATCGCACGAAATATTTACATAGTTTTACATACAGAACGTATCTCATGCTGTAAATGTTTCACAATGAACATTACATAAAAATAATACCGCTCCTGATCTTGTCGGATTATTTTTTTCAAATTAAATTACATGAATATATATTAAACTTACACGTAATTTTAAAAATATCATGACGATGTTATATAAAAATTATAATGATTTTAATAACAGACCCACAATTATTTTTTCCGATTAACTATTATAATTTTATCGGGAACATTACGTGCGTTCGAACGTTTGCGCCAATAACAAATGCGAATGATGGTCGACGTGTATGTTCGATATGTAAAATTCGGGATGGATTTTGCGAGAGTTTCGAGAAATCGCGCGAGATTAAACAACAAACTTTTAATTATTTCGCATTTCGCAGCGGAATGTTTAATCAGCAAAAGTGGAACGAACTGCCGAGTCACATGACGTATTGCGCTTTTCATCACAATTCACAGCTTGGCGTAATGCGCTCAACTAAACGTAATTACAAATTGCAACACGTACCACCATTTTAGGAGCAAATGTTTTTTTTCCGCACCTGCTTCACACCGGGACTAAATGCGCTGTCATATTGCACGCCATTTACAACGCTGCATAAACATTGTCATCTTACTTTCTGCTATGTCATACACGAAAACGCAGCACACTTTATTATGATGAGAAAAATACGATGTGTACATGATAGGGACATACTTGCATCAAAAAATAAACGCATTATAGACAATCATTGAATATTTGAATATTTGAATGTAAATCTTTTGCAAATCAATCATTTATATTCCTCTTTTAAAAGTTTCGAATATACAAAAAGAATGATTTTGCTGAAGTATTTAGAAATTTAATTAAATATAGATCTGAAAATAATTCTGTTGAACACTATCAAAATAATTATGTAGAAAACTCAAGTATGATAAATAATTCTGCAAAAAATTTTGACGTTCTAGTAATCAGTTTTAACGTCCTATATAATTATTTGGTAATCCAAGAAAATTATTTCCATATCTATATTTAATTAAATTCTTAGGTACTTCAGAAAATGTTTTTTGTGCATATTTTATTAATACTCAAAATCTTACAAAACTTAAAAGTTAAAAGCAGCTAAAGATGCATAAATATAAATATAGTTATTTTATTGAAGTCTTTCAACTCCAATTCAAACCATTCTGTGTTAAAAGAATTAATATAAACTTTTTATGAACATCCCTCCACAAAACAGTCGCGAATCAATCTTTGTGTGCTTATGACTCTTAATATCCATTTTGAAAGATTTTGAATATTATTTAATGTAAAACAGTCCTTTGGTTTAATTAATATAATTAATATAATTAATTAATATTTAATTTATATTTGATTAACAAAACTAATTTTTTGTATAATAAGTAATATTTTGTATATATTCGAAAAAATAGCAAACCTTAATCATCCGGAAATAACGGTGAATCTATTAGACCCACTCAATTATATTCCTTATGTTATATTTACAATTTAAAATGTATTTTTTTTTGTAGAAGGATATTTAATATTTTATATTATTGGGTTATTACTTTTAATATCAGGATTAAAAAGATATAGAAGCATAATGAATCAGCAATTATTTTTGTAAAAATGAATCACTTTTTTCTTAACTATAAAAAAGTATTAAAATTACAAATTTAAAAAAGAAGATAACGGGCCATTTTGGTATCTTGATACTGATTATTATTAACGTTCTGTAGTTTTTTTCATCAGTATCAAAAACAATCTGATAATGAATCGCTTTTCTGGAGAATATCTTTTTATTGTTAGAAGAAAAGCGGAGAAAAGAAAAAGGACAGTGGTCATTGGAAAAAGGAGTCATTGCGAGTGTAACGAGAGTGATTACTTTCAGTCGATTAATTTTCGAAAACTAGGAGAATAGTTTTTCATATGTCACTTATGTTATGGCCATTGTTTATGTTTAAATTATCGAGATATTTCTGTATTTCTAGGATCTCTCTATCTTCCTTAGAAAATATAAGATGATAATGGCTATTTGGTCGTTTTATCAAATATTTTGTCTTGTCTCAATGTTATATTCAAATAAAGCTGACTGCGTGGTATGATTTAATCTGATGTTATGTTACTGTTCTTTCACGCGTAAGTAATTTCCTATTTTCTCATGTATACTTTTCCCCAGGAATAAAAGTATTTTATACACTTCTGCCGATCTAAGTAGAGTTTTTGTTTGTTAAGGTTTCTAAAAATTTATTCTAATTGTTTTAAAGGCTTAAAACGGTTTGAATGTTGTTAAGATCTTATCTATTTGTTTCTATCACATATAGAAGAATAGAGAAACTTCTTTCTTGTGCGATACTTGTTGGAATTTGTTGCATGACTTATACATGTTTGCTAGTTATTTTATTTATATATATTTTTTCTGTCATATTTGTTATAAGATTTTTTAGTGAATAAATTCTCTCTTTTAATGAATAAAATCTTTGTTCTTTGTTTAATAATGGTGAAAGCATGCTGTATATGCAAGTGAATCGATTGCTATTTTTATGTTAGGTGGTTAGTATGACTCAGCATGTATTGTAGATATCTATCCGTGTAAACACGGTTTTCTGTATACTTGTGACCTAGAATATTATAATTTATATGCGAGAAAAGTTCTCTGTTTCTACACTATCTACACTATTTATTTTTTGCGTTTCTTCATTATTTAATTTAAAATAATAATTTAAAAAATATTTAAAAATGCGACAAATTTTTATAGCGATACTCAATGCAAAGTCTCAAAGCAGCGTTTAAATGCAAAAGCAACGTACAATATATCAGATGAAATATATCAGTAGCCACCATGTCCTCTACTATAATTGAGATTTCTTTATCATAGCATTCGCGAGTGAGAACGCTCGTTTCCGACGCCCTTTGTTTGAGCACGATGCAATGGAAGAGTGCCGTTATCTCGCGACTGGTAAATTTTCCTGAGTTACAGCTTCGAATCCAGTCGGGCCGACCCGTTAATTAGCGACCGAAAGAAGAATAGCCGTGAGACTCGTAAATTAAGAACAATAGGGAGAAATACGTGGTAGACATGGCCGAGCGGCGAGGTGGTAACGAATTTTCGTCATCCAGCGTATACGCGTATCGCTTGAACAACGATACAAATTTTAAAAAGGGATGTCGATGAATGGAATGTACAGTCTATGAAATAGATCCAGCATGTGTTGGAGGCTTAAAAGCGAATAAAAGCATAGTCGAAGCAAAACAAAGTCTTTTTGTATTTAGTAACAAATGGAAAAGCAACAACTAATAACAAAAGTGTAAACTAGACACTCTGCTGGTTCACATACACCACAAAAACCCTTATATTCGCTAGGTGACTTTACATTAACTTCGCATACAGTTACCTAATGTTTGTGTAACACACCCATCAAATTCTCAACATTTAATCAATTATCAGTCATAAAGATGTAAAAATTTTTTATTATAGAATAATTCATTTAATTCAGTGTAATAAAAAAACAAACCTTACTTATAATTTTATTAGTTTCTATGATGAATTTGTGCAGCTAGTATTTGTCGTCGTTGTTAAAATTATTGTTGTAGGGTCCCATTTGTTCTATATATTTCGCTAATGTAACATTTTTTCCCCATTTGCATTTTTATAACATGATTTCAGAATGTTTGGATAAAAATTTCGAAAACATTATTTTTAGTAATTTATATTCAACATTCTCTAATTGTGGTGACATTAGTGATTCATAAAATGATTTTGAATTCATAAATCAATTATAAACTTTGAAATCAAGGCAAAAACTTTGCGTTGAATTTTGATATATTTTGACATATTTTTCAAACTTTATTTCGTTAAGAATAAATAATTGAACTTAAAAAAATTTTTTTTTAATAATTTTTATGGGTTCAAGGTCCAATATGATTATGACAATACGAAATAGAAATGCAAATATGATTAAGAAAGATAGAACGATGCTTGTAACGACTTTTATCGACTTGTATCATCAAATGAAAAGCACCCAAGTCTCTCCTGTCTGGCCCTATGCACAATAAAAGGAATAAGAAATTAGGAATAAAAAATAAATGATTTCAATCTATCAGAAACCGTATTCCGATGTATCCGATTTCTGATAAGTTAAAATCGTTTATTCTTTATTCCTAATTCTTTATTCCTGCTATTGTGCGCAAAGGAACGTTTGTACTGGCCGTAATTGTATGCCGTAATAATATATATATATATATGTTTCTTTAGTCATAAATAAAAATATATATATTCTTGTTAAGGATTAAAGACGTCTTAAGATGTTTTTATCTTGATTTTGCATGAAATTGAATGGAAAAATAATGGATTTCTTTTTACTACACCTAATATGTGTTATCTAGATATTTTTTTTTTGAATTAAAGTTATCTCAATTGAACTAAAGTTATCCCATTTTACGGTATTTAAAATCCAACAATTGACATACAATGTATTGTGCTTACAATATTTTTCCTGTCCAATCTATTAGAACATTACATTTATATTTAAATGTTTTTATGTTTTCTCTTTACTTCCTGTAAAAATGTTTTACAATATTATATTCGCAACAAAATGTCTATAAAAATCGATAGTATTATATATATAATATATTCTTCTCGCTCTCAATTTATCCCCGTCAACGTCTCGGGGGTGCATCGAGAAAATTGCGCGTCTCAGAAGCCATTTAAAGAACGGTAAAGACTCTTACTTTACCTTGTAGTTTGCCATTTGGAGTCAGTTCGTCGGAATGCTGGAATTTTCTGTTAAAGACTCTGAGCACGATGTATACGGCATCTTACAAAATATTTATCGCGCGGCATGATTCGGGAAAAAACGAAGCGCATTAGTCGATAGTCGAATCAGCTTAAAGTGACAGACCATACTTTGCCATACGAAATGCCTCGGGATTATGTGTGCCAGGAATATGAATCAAATGCGCTAGACTAACTGAGTGCATCTGCACTATTAGATTCGAGCGACATGTACACGAAATTCGACGATGCCACGATGGAACGGGCGACAAGGCGAATTCTAGCTTTTGTGTTTAGACATGCGAATGCTAGCTCCCTTTCCCGCACTATCGCGATGGATTTCTTTCATAAACGCTTTGGTTAGTCTTGTCGACAGATGGAATAACATATGAACACACATGGTGTTCTCTCGATTTACGAAGTTGACGATGCATTCGCGATTTCTGTCTTGAATTTTAAATGAAATTTCTCCTCACCTCACACAAACGAAATGCGGTGACAATTTCCTACACGCAAGAGAAAATTATAAGCATTATTCATAATATTCCAAAATTTGATAAATGAATATGATTTATGTGATTTAATTATAATATGATTTAATTATAATCCATAGATTGATTTTGCAAAATGTTTAACATCCGTCAAAATACGCGGTAACTTTGAAATATTATAAAAAGAATGTTTCTGTTTATTCTTGTTTTATAATTATAATATAAAATATTATTTTTTGAGATTTTCTGCAATTTTCCTTTATAAACATATAATAATTTGTAATTTTAGGTTTCAAAGTCTTATTCTTTACAATTTTTTTCTATTCATGCATAGACTATAAACTATCATACTGTACTATTATAACAATAAGCTAAAATGTTGCAATTCTTAAAGAAATTAAAACAAAATATTTTAGTAGGTCCTAAGACTCATATGTTGCTTTAGTGTCATATGAAATATATATTCCTGTTAATATTGATTATTAAATTTAATATTATAATATTATACAATTAACTAATGTAATTTTACAATCTATTGTCTTATTTTATAATTACAAAAAAGTAATAAAAATAATAATAATAATAAAGTAATAATAACAATAAGCGTTATTTTTATAAAGCAATATTTCTGCTCCTTAAAGAAAATTGTAATAGCAACATAATAAACAAAGCTTCTCATGCAGTATTACATACGGATTATTTGAATGAGTTCCGTCAAACGCGTGGAATATTGAACGATCGGTTCAGAAAACGATTTCGGATATATCGAGAAATCGGATGATTTCTTCGTCGGACAAGCGCGGAAGTGTTCCGGAATTCCGGAAGACAAATATTTATCTCCTTTATACAGTGATATATAGGACGGTATATACGTCCAATATTTTTGGACGTATTTTCAGCGTTGAACGGGCACTATTTACGCTAACCGTTCATCGCTACGTTATATAAATTGACAGTTCGCGTTTTTCGGAATACAGTGCTACTTATATTCTTGCATCACTGCATTGGCCTATTATGAAAATTAATTACCACGGTCGGAGAGCGGGATAGACATACATGTGCGTCTGCGGAGAGCCTGGAGTTAATTACACCTTAACCGTATTCAGTATCGTAATAATGTGCGGAAACACCCGGAGGATATTTGCTAAAGTTGCCAAACTGTGTGAACCAACCAGCTAAGTATAATGAAACACTCCACATTGCGAGATTAGGAGCGAACGGGTAAAAGCCATTCTCCGCCAACTCGACATTGTTAAGAGTCCGAGCTGTTATTAGCTCCGCGGCATATGTATATGTCGCAGGTACGAATTCATCGGATGAATATAAATGCTAAAAACAAAGCAATCAGATACATAATTTACCGTACGAACATCGCAAGACAGGCGGCAGTAGAGGGTGTTATTTAATTCAGTGAATACAAAAAGTATTCGTACAAGAAGAATTTTATTTTTATAAAAAAGACCTTATTTATAGAAAATAAATTAATAAATTAATAATTTTATGATCTTAGAAGTTAAATTTCCCGATTATGCGAATATTTTTTGTGCGTCAATAATATAATCGCCCATTTTTATTTTTAAGATAATATATTTTATTACATAATATCTTTTTAGATAAAATAATTTTAAAAAGTATAAATTATATGTTATTATTTATTAATAAATTAATAATTAATGTTTATTTTATAAAAATAAGGTTTTCGATAAATATCTCTCTTGTACAAATACATTTTGCACTTACAATATTAAAGCAATGTGTCATCCACATTCGAGTTTACTTTATCCGAAAATTTTACTTTATCTCAAATTCCCTAAATTTTTGAAAGCACTGCACATTCAAATAGAGGATCCTGAAGAGAATCCCGCTTCCTCTACATTTAAAGAGTCGCAAATGAGACGTTGTAAGTATCAGAAAAGTAACTTTTTGAAGAAAGAAGAGACAATGAACAGATGTTACTATTCTTCCACTAGAGATGCTCGAACAGATTCTTAACAAACGATGCGTACTATTTTTCGATTACATAAAATGGAATTTAAGAGTCAATGATACATTTTGTACTTGTGCAGTTTGACAATTGCGCATTGTATTGTAACTTGTATTGTTATTTCCGATGATATTATCTAGCTTCCCAGAAGCCATTAGTAAACTCTACGTACGTTAGTTAAGTTATCTACCTTCTTGGAACTTACGCGTAGAATATGTAAATCGAAATTTATACGATATACGAGCTGTATCATCCAACTTAAATTAAACTTTAGGAATATATAGTCCGAGTACATTCAGATGCGCCTTTTCATTATATCATTCCCGCAGGAAAGAAATGTGTTTGTAATTCGCTGTAAGAATATTCAAATACGAACATATCAATAGTAATAATGAAATGATACATTTTTTAAGTCTAGAAAAGTACCAATGTTGATAATTAATATTACAGTATTGCTATTGATTCATTTTACGTACAAGAAAATAGACAAATCTTAATTAACATAACACAAATTTTCATGTATGGTATTTCATACTTTTAATGATAAAATTTTTATTTAGACTTTTCTAAACATGGATAACGACTTAAAGAAATTATGACTTAAAACAAAAGAAAGAATAAATACACTCAAGCTCAACTATCAAATCCATTTAAAAATGATATGAAGTATGTAGTTAAATTGTGTGATGTCTTCTTAAATAAAATATTTAATAATATAAAAAAAATACAAAATTACTTAAAAATTGAAATCACTTATCATACTTTCTATTACAATATGTTAACTACCAGGGGATTCAAACTAATATATAAAACGGATAAAATTTTTAAAAGTTCATCTTAATTTATTTTAGCTTTTATAGCATGGAAGACTGAATCTCCTAATGATTTATTAAAAATATAAAAATTTCATAAATTGTTCTATCACGTCTGAGCGTCTGTGTAAAATTTCCCTTATTAGTTTAAAGTTATTTAATTTTTTGTTTATTTTTGAGTTTTATATAAAATTGCGTTTTATATACAATAGTACCGATTTACAAATTTGATGATGAAGTAGCATTATGAATTAACTCAAATTTTTTACATACACTAATAAAGCTCTATTAAATATTTGTGCAAAAATTCATTTGAATCGATTTAAAAGTTTAAAAATTATTTACCTAAAACTGTAGCAAAATATGATCATAATCATGCATAAGCAATTATAAACCAAATTATTTTGCTTTTTGTAAAAATTGGTTTCAGAGTGTATTTACGATTTATCCAAATTTTTCAACTAATATTGATTGATGTTATTATTTTTTAGCTGACATTTTTGACTGATATTGTACAGTCAAAATATTCTTAAAAGAACATATTTCGACGCTACACTCGATCTAATCGGCAGCGATCGGAAATGCAAGCAGACAAGAATGTTTGGTTATCACCCCTTCGTGGCGTAGACATTCAATGTGTTCGCTACTTTTAACGCGCCGCGTGTAAGCAGTCGGTCAAATGTCGCTGCATTATTTGTGCGCTGCAGAAGAAGTGAGAGACCAGAGGGATGATCGAGAACAAGGGAGAGATGCAGTTTCATATAACGGATATACGAGGGTACATCGATCCAACCGCAGCTCGATTGCTAAACCACCGACTGCAATGCAGCCGTCGGCCGACGGTTGCAGTAGCATTGAAACCGGGGAAAGCAGTCGGTCGCGCCATGGGAAATTTAATTTCGTGCAGGCTTTGCGCTTTACGCTCGAAATATAATCGAAATATAACCACGCCAGCGGCGATCGCACTCCACCGATCGCGCGCGACGATATTCTCGCGACGGATACATACGATACGTGAAAAAAGTCACCGCTGCCATCGTCACTATTACCGGAAGAAATGGAGGATCCGCAGCGTATCAAGGATTCCTCTCGCAGGATTCCTCACTCTTCCTTCCGCCCTTTCCGATTGCCGGTCGTGTTCAAACGTGGAAATACAAATTTGCCTTGAACGATTTTCCCGTGAATATCCGGTGGTGTTTCCTCTTCTGGTCGTCGATTAATGTTTACTTGCTGTTTTGTGATCTCCGAACAATTGTTAGCTACGGACAAATATGTATAAAATTCGTCGGAAATTCTCCTAAACGTTCATTTAAAAGCGGAATTCGCATAATATCTGCAATTATTTTTTGTGTGGGTAATAATTAAATATATATTTGTTTTCAAAAATTTGATTTTTGGTACACCTGTTATAAAATTAGAACATGGATACATTTGTATCTAACATTTACTAGCTATTCATGAATTCCACGTATATTGGAAAACAATTAAAATTATATTATTAGGTCGCACAAAAATATGTTTATTTATATATATTTATGTGCATTAGACATTATACAATTATTTGTGAAACAAGAATATTACTGAAAATGTATATATCGTAACTAAAATTTTATCTTACTTCTCGATTCTCTGTTTTTCTCCCAATTTTTGTATACATCACGTGCACTACTATTCTACATCCCAACAAGTTCCCACCATTCTTCACATGCAAATCAGAGATACATTGTATTGCTTTCAATTCACCACTTCTTCACCAATCGCTTTTTCTGTTCGCTGACTCGTTTTGCATCCCTCCCATTTATTCAATTCATCACTTCTGTTCCACATTCCACAGTTGCAATCAAGTCGTAAATGTAAACTGCAGTTAGAATGTAAACTGTACAGTTACTATCAATACAATTTTTTAAGTGTCATGTTACGATTTTCATCATGAAACGCAATGTATTGCTGTATTGAATTGATAGAAAAGTGATACAAATAATAAAAATTTTTGAGATAATAAGAGAAAATCTGCCCTAAAGACTAATATATTTTTGCAGAAAAGGGATACAATTATAGCTCATTTGCTTATGAAAAGAAAATGAAACTATAGAATTATATATTTATTACCCTAATTAAAACGTTGTTCCAATCCAAAATTTTAATGCTATACTAAAAAATTGTTCATTTTGAGATGCGTTTCACTTTTCTATCAATGCAGTAACACATAACAAAAGAAATGTTGTAAATTTGATAAAATATTTTTGATGATACAATACGTACTTTTTTATAAAATTATATAAATTATATAAATTTTAAAAAATTATAAAAATTATATAATTTACTATAAAAGTAAAACATAGGACGATATTACAGTAATCCAGTCTTATTTTAAGACCATCTTAAGTAATATCTTAGATACTAATACGTTTTTACGATATTCGATGTCTAATTAACGGTCATTTCTACTATGAAATGACGATTTGAGAAACAGATGGAGCATCCATGCAGTGTGAAGTCACAAAGATTTAACATTATACGCCATTTTATTGTACCATCAACAAGTGTCAAACGCGCAAAGTGATTTGATTAAAAAAGTGTTTGCATAGCATTGTGTTTAATATGACGAAATTTGTACCAAATAAGGAGCATTCGCGGACAGCATTAATTTTTTGTTTTCATTTGAAGAAAACTGCTGCGGAATCATACCGATTACTTGGAGAAGCTTATGATGAACTTGCTCCATCGCAAAAACCGTGTGAACGATGGTTTCAGCATTTCAAAATTGGAGATTTCGATGTTGCAGACATCGGAACACGGAAAACCGTCAAAAAATACGAAGACGTGGAATTGCAAGCATTGCTGAATGAAGATGATTTACAAACACAACTCATAGAGCAATTGAGCGTTAGTCAACAAGCTGTTTTCAATCGCCTACGAGAGATGGGAAAGATTCAGAAAGTCGGCAGATGGGTGCCACATGAATTGAACGAGAGACAGATGGAGAGGCGCAAAAAAATGTGAAATTTTACTCGAACGATACAGAAGAAAATCATTCTTGCATCGTATCGTTACTGGGGATGAAAAGTGGATTTTTTTTGAAAATCCCAAGCGCAAAAAATCATGGGTAGACCCAGGCGCACCATCCACATCGACCGCAAGACCGAATCGCTTTGACAGGAAGACGATGCTCTGTGTTTGGTGGGACCAGAAGGGTGTGGTCTATTATGAGCTATTGAAGCCTGGCGAAACGGTTAATACCAAACGCTATCAACAACAATTGATCGATTTGAACCGTTCACTGCTTAAAAAACGACCAGAATACCAAAAGAGGCAAGGTCATTTTTCTCTATGACAATGCTCCATCCCATACGGCAAAACCAGTTTGGGACACGTTGGAAGCACTCAGCTGGGAAGTTCTACCCTATGCGGCTTACTCACCAGACTTGGCTCCTTTCGATTACCACTTGTTTGCATCGATGGATCACGCACTTGCTGAGCAGCGCTTTGGTTCGTACGAAGATGTGAAAAAATGGCTCGATGAATGGTTCGCGGCAAAAGGGGAAGATTTTTACTGGCGTCCACAAATTGCCCGAAAGATGGGAAAAATGTGTAACTAGCAATGGAGCATACTACTGAATAAATCTCTTTTTATCATTCTTTCGAATTTAACGTGTTTTTTTTTGGGGAAAAAAATCATCATTTCATACTTATACACCTGGTAAGTAGAGATGTCTCTACACGCAGAGAACTATCTTTTAAAATTTACCCTAAAAATATAGTAGTTGTGGTACAAAACAATATTTTAAAGATTTTTACTTTATCATACTTTAGTAAAATTAATCAAATTTATTTTATATTTTATTATATTTATTGTAGTTTTATTAATAAATGAAAGAGATTTACATTAAAATTCTTCGAAATATAATGTCCCACGACTATATTTTCAGGGTAAACTCTAAGAAAAATTCTCTCTGTGTACCGATCGCTTCTTCTATTCCTTTCTTTTTGTCTTTTTTCACTACTTCTATTCCACATTTTACAGTTTCGATCAAGTCAGAATGTAAATTGTATATTTAGTGTCAAAACTTTTGTCTTTATTCGCAACTTCTATTTTATATTTTATATCTGCAATCAAATCGCGAATGCAAATCGTAAGTCGTACCAATACAATTTTTCAAATACCATATTATGATAATATTACATAACAAGATATTTTTAACAAAAGAAGACGTTGCAAGTTTGATAAAATTTCTTAAGGATACAATTATATAGTTCTCTAAAAAATTACATAATAAATTATACAAAAATAAAATGTCGGTTTCTTCTATTCATAAAATAAACAATGAAAATACAGTTTATTTCAATTTAGATGTTTTTCACTTGCGTGAAAATTAGGATTTATAAAAAAGTCTAAATTTTTTTGAGTGAAATTTTCACTCTAATCCTGGAGTCACTAACCAGTTCACTCTACGGAGGAAATACTTTAATAAAATGAATTCTTTTACACTAAGACAAAAAGTGAAAAGTTTCACTCTTATTTTAAAGTGAAATTGTTAATGCTCTAAACTTCACTCCAACTTAAAGTACAGACATCTCACTGCCAAATCACGCCTAACGCCTTTTCAGTTCTTGTTCTCATACAAGTGCAAATTTATATAATAATTACCAATTATTATAACTGTTTTAACAATTATATAACTGTATTTAGTTGTTTTAAGTGTATGAACAACGTCAAGTGTTTGACAAACTCGGGAATGAATCTAACAGAGGTAAACCTGTTTATACATTTGTACATAAAATAGAAATCAAAAAGATACGAACAGAGGTTAAAGTATTTTGTATAGGTACTTTAGAATAATGAAAGAAATTAATTTCTATCGAAAACATTAATAAAATGTAATAAACCGAAATTCATGTTTTTAATCTTTAATATGTTTGTACTCCTGTACAGATAAAGTACTTAGAGATTTCAAGACTTAATCAAAAAATGCCTGCGACTTTATGATTAAGTTACAAAATATCCTTTCTCCGAGAAAAATCATTCTTTTTAGAGTTGAAGAATAAATCTAAATGAAGAGTGAACAATTTCACTCTTTTGAAAAGTGAAATTTCGCTTCACTTTGATTGGTGGTATTTTCATGAATACTTGAAGTGACTTTCCAAAAAAAATGAGATTTCATTCCAAGAAATTTAGAGAGAATCGTAGTATAATATGGAGGGGATAGATTAACAATCACAAAGTGAATCAATGAAGCAGTAGTCGGGAAACAGATTGCAACGCCCTTTAACTTCAAGCACGCGTAACAGATAGCCAAGAGCGCAAAGCGTACCGCATGGGGTGAACTCGCGAGAGGATAGTAAAGGTGGGTTGTTGAAGGATAACAGAAATTTCATCTGGAGTTTACATACCATTTCCGACAGAGGGAAGCAAAAGTATGATCGATAGAGTTGATTCGCTGCTGTACAGGTAAAGTTCTTTAAAGCGCCCTCCAAAGCGCGAATGTCTTGAATTTTGAATGATTACTGTGCTCATTTCTAATCAAATATTTTTAATTGAATTATTAAACTTGTTGTACAACATAATTATATATTTAACAATTATTCGCGTAATTCACAATATTAATGTTCGAATAGAAATTTGAGCGTGTAACGAAGCAATGCCGGAGATAACAGATAAGATTGAGAAAATAAAAAAAAATCATACGCACATTTTGGAATATAAGGCAAACGAGAAGAAGCGTTAGAATTATGAAAGGGCAATTTTCGATGAATAACACATTCCCGTCGGATAGTCATACCTGCAGAAGAGGCTGGCTAATTCGATGAAACCAAAAGGGATCCACAGGGATTAATGGACTATCCCGAAAGTTTTACGATCGCACCAGGACGACCTTACAACGGCGATTAAATTACAATAAGCTCCGTTCCCTTTCCGATCTCTTAATTGAATTGCGATGGCGGTGCAGGTGAGAGTCAGTGAACCGGGCCGCATTAAAATAACTACCGCCTCGCGGCTGGTACGTAATTGCCGTCGATAATTACGTTCCACACGGTATATTACACGTCAGCTATGTCGCACTTTCGTGCCATAGAATCCCTGAGTTAATTCAATCTCCGTGGTTACCGCGAGAATTTGATCGGAAATAAAATTTTATGAGAGTCCTTTTGAAGGAAATGTACGTTATCGATACAAGGAAATTGGTTGCAATGTCGATAAACTGTGCGACCCTATGAGCTGATGGATTCGATGTCTACGAGTTTCTTTACTTATAAAATGATTGTTGATTGCTTTATAGAGCCATGTTATTTTTAAATAAAATAATGTATTTAATTTAAACATGTAAATTATTTTTTATGTTTTTTAATGTGTTGTATAAAGATCCTTAATGTATATTTTATTACATTTATTCCGTAATGAGATAAAATTTCAAGTATTTATAAAATTTGCGTTGGACAATTTTTATTCAAATTAAAAATTGTTTTATTAATAAAATAAATTAAAGTATTTTCCATTTGCAATTTTTTAATGCTTTAATGGTTTTTGCGTGCGCGCGCGCGCGCGCGCGCGTGTGTGTGTGTGTGTGTGTGTGTGTGTGTGCGCGCGCGTACTGTAAAAAATTATCTGGGAAGAAGATATTACATTTTTCTCATTAGAAAGAAAAGTTAAGTTTCATTCATTTAATTGTGGAATAATGAATAAAATATATAATATTGAGAGAGAAATATAATATATTGTATATTAATAAAATACAATAACGAACAAATAAATTTAAAAGATGGATTATATTTTGCCTCAGATTATGTAATATATAAAATGAGTTAAATAATATAAATATAATTATAAGAATATGTAATATACTGGGTATCCCAAATTTAAATGAATAAACTTTGAGAACATATAGGGAATCGATAAACTAAGAAAAAAAATTCTTTAGACATATGCTCATTTTGTATATGCTTCGTTTTGAAGAAATCGCAAAAAAAAAGACAAAACATAATTTTCGTTTTTTGTATTTATTTATTACATATTCATTTACACTTATTTATTCATGTTATCACTTGCTTAATGTAAATATTATTCAAAATGTTGCTCTTGCAGCAATACACGCATCTTGTACGGACAGCTCGTGTTGCAGCCAAATACTAATCTAATCTAATCAATGTAATGACTCATTGATCCCGCACCTCTGTCTGGAAATCGGCGCGCATATTGTCACACCGCCTTTGCAGCATTATTGCTAAAGTCGTACACGAAAACAATAATATTCCGCTTTAAAAACAATATCTGAAAATTATGTTTTGTCATTCTTTTGCGATTTTCTCTAAAACGAAGTAAAAATGAGCATATCTCTAAAGGCTTTTTTCCTTACAATTAGTTTATCCATTTCCTACACGCTTTTTTTAGCTATTTAAATTCGAGTATATAATAAAAATTATTATTTCTAATTAATTATTTTTTTAGTATTTATTATTTTTCATGCACTTAATATCCGATTATATATCAAGATTTATTTCTTTTCATTTTTTCCATTTTAACTCCTCAAATAAATTTTAGAAATAAATGCAATGAGATAACATCTAAGAGGAAAATGTAGGATGAGGAGGGCTCGCGATATTCGTGATGAATAATATTAAGAAGTTATTAAATTATCCGAAACTCACAATTACATATTCCATATGGACTGCGTCTGTTCGCGCTGTATCGGAGAATTCAAGCCTGCCCTATTTTACAAGCGCTTCATACCGTCCAATTATATCATGGAAAAACTAAGGTGTTATTACCATCAAGACAACTACGAGGAGAGAGACGTGGAGATACTTGGGAAGTGCGAACCGTAGTATACAGACGCTACTAACGAGATGTCTGTCGCATTTTCAACTAACAAGTCCCCATCTCGAGTAACTGGCATCAATTTATAAAGAACTTCGATGATTGACGATAGCAATTCAGCTGTTTTTGAGGAACTTGGGATAATTTTCGTCGAAGAAGAATTGGACACTCACTTACAAACAAACTACTCACACACTTACTCACACAAACAATGTGCGCATAACACATACAGGCCACGTTTCATCGAAGGCTTCGTTTCCATTTCGAATGACAACGGGGAATATCAAGATTACGTTCCTGACTTTTCGCGATAATGCTGAAGAGATTTTCGATATCGAACAAAAGTTGCGAGCCAACTTCCACAAGCGGTGGTAACGGCCGGAATGGCCGAGATAGGTATACGAAAATTTCAAGCATCAATCACGATACGAATTCAGCCGACTTCCAAGTTCTCGCCTTCACTCTTTTAATTCGGGCATTACATAATCCTTTCGAAAGTTTTGCTTTACGCGAAGGCGGATATCTTGAATGAATATCTGCGATTTGAATACAGTTTATTATTGGGTTGTTCGGAAAGTTCGTGCTGACTAACCTACATAATTTAATAAGTGTATACTAAAATTTAAATCTTCTGCGTTTCAATTTTCCTTCAACATCGGCACGAATTTTCCGGACAACCCAATATTTATACACTTTAATAACTGTATCACAAAGTTTTATTTTACTGATTATTAAATGAAACAATAAATTAATAAAGAATAATAAATGTGCACTGTTATCGTGTTTTGAAAAACTGAAATCGTTTTTTTAAATTAGTGTTGCTCTGAATGCTTGTAAGGTGTTGGCTGTAATTAATCTCTCTTTCTCTCTCTCTCTCTCTCTCTCTCTCTCTCTCTCTCTCCCCCTCTCCCCCTCCCCCCTCTCTCTCATCATAATTTATTGATTCTCAATTAAACAATGTAATTAAATTAATGGAAATGTCGAATACAAAAATATAAAATATGATACCTCTCTATAGTTCCAATCAAATTATAATTATTTATTTTGATGTATATATATTTATTTTGATAT
>NW_017259300.1:548139-578553 GCF_001594045.1 Atta colombica
CTAACTAAACTTTATATTGTAAGCACAGTAATTACTGAAAAAAAAATTAATTATGTTAGAAAATGAAGGGATGTACAAAGAATGTGTAATTTTTGAACAATAAATTAAATATGTTGATATAATAAAAGTAACATCCGATATACAACGATGTATGATATAACAAAATTATTTTACAATTTATACAAATTATTTATATAATTATTTAAAATTATTTCGACTTAAAGTTTGATGAGCGACTACTATCTTTTCAGTTTCGGCCTTGCGATGTGACCAACTTTTGACTCTCGCATTAACGATTGACATGTAACATATTTGATTAGATGAAAATATATTAAATGTCAATTGTCAATGCGAGATTCGGAAGTTGGCCACACCACCGAAAGATAATAGTCGCCTGCCAAACTTTAAACCGAAATAACTTGTATAAACTGTAAAATAATTTTGTTATAGCATACATCGTTGTACTCGTTAGAATGGATGCTACAACTTTTATTATATCAACGTATTTAATTTATCGTGCAAAAATTATATGCATATCCCTTCATTTTCTAATATAATTAATTTTTTTCAGTAATCACTGTGCTTATAATAAAGTTTAGTTAGAACCGTTTAATTAAAGAGAACATATTTATTAGATTTATTTCTGTAAGTTTATAAGATAAAAAGGGATGACTATTTATAACACCCTATATATATAATTTCATTGTATATATTATTTCTTAATTACTATTTTAATCGCCCGCAGTTTCATGTAAAAGTACATCATACAATGTCGAACAAAACTTTTAGTCGCAGACGTTACAAACTACTGTCTTTTCAGAACTTCATTTGTATGAATTGCTTTTATCTTATACATTGCAACACTAAAATCTTTTTGCTGGTGTGGGTAAAATTCTTATCGTTCCAAGATTACGCGCGACATCTTGAGCGCTCAATAGAATGATGTTTTCTTGAAACTCGAGAAGGAAAGAGAGAGAGAGAGAGAGAGAGAGAGAGAGACTCTTACACGTGTTTTATATTAAACTTCAAACTGTGATACTTCTAAAACTTTATTTTATTTTATTACACTCAACGAAATATTCGCCATGCTTCAGCGTTAATTTTACACAAATTTAAAAATCATTTATTGAGATAAAGAAGTTTTAAAAAAATAAATTTAATATTTCATATCTTTGTTATTTCTTCGCACAAGATGTAATTCTATAAACCAATAAAACATGACCAATGAATCATTAAGAAATATGGAATGTAAAATTTTGGACATAGCTATTTATATATCAGCGACTGACATATCGCGCGTACCACCTCGCGGAAACTGCAAACCCAATAATTAAATACTCGGAAGCAATGCATTACTCGAGTCATGGTACGCGTTCATCGTTCGCCAGACCATTCGCTGCTTTCGAGTTGGATGAGCGCGGGAAACGCAAATACCGGGTATCTAGCAGGCCGGCGATCGAAATGTCAATAGCTCTCGCGCGAAATTAAATGTCAGGCTGACGCACGAAGTAATCGAGAGAATGGCGCCTCTTCTATGTATTCACTTCTTATTCGAGTACTACCGTTACTTCAAACGCAAAAAGACAGATTGTCAGCTCTCTTTTTCATGTCATGACAAATTTTTTCGCCCTGCGCGTAATCATATCTTTTTTCTGTAACGCCTGCTCATTTGAGTGATTCGATACTCACGAGATAGATAGGCAAAATACATACACACACATTCGTTATTGTCTAAATAACAAATCATTATTAATCCTTGTACACGATAATTTTCTGGTCCTTCACACACAATGAATCATTCGCGTCTAGATTAATTTTGATTTCTACATATAAATATATTCCTTACTCGATGAGTTTACATCAATTATTTATTCCTCGTTTTATGCAAATACAACTAATCTATATATATAATATTCACATAAAAAGGATGCACAATAGAAAATAAAGTAAAACAACAACAAAAATGTTAATATCTTTCCTTTGGTTAAATTACATTATATTAGATACAAAAAAAAAATTAATTTTATTTAATATACAATATATATCAATAAGCTGAAGAATCAGTACGGCTGTACTGTATCTTATTCTACATAATGAAATACAGCAATCTTCATATAAAATATATAATTAGAATGTAGATATGTAAATATATATATAAATATATATATATATATTAGTTTGCAACATGTAATAAATAACATATACATATAGGTTGCAACATATCGTTTACTTGCCTTTTTCATCAAGATAAATATTATTGACGTAGGAAGACTGCAGCACCATAGTCTGCTGCAAAACTGGTATTGTTTTCATCTACGTGAAGAACTATGTTACGCTCATATCCGCTGTATTCTCGCGAAATGTTTACGTGGAAAATGTACAACCCATCTTTTGAGACCCTATTGGAAAGTGTCTTGAAAAAGTTGTTCGCATCGCCTTGGGAGCATCGAGATCCGTGCCGCAAAGAGCGATGGCTTCGCGGCAAGAAATCACCCTTAAGGCTTCTATATAACGTGCCTGGCGATTTATGTCAAAGAAAATAAGGAAAGATTTAGAAAATATGTCATGCTATAAATATTACAGCATGCAACTTAATGCTTTGCCTTTTTATTTTGTGTCACGGTAAAGCTACAAATATGACGCAATTATGACGTCTTATTTATATTATTTTATAACATTTTATTTATGTCTGTTTATCGATTTTTCATAGTTAGTGCTTCTGCTTAAACGTAAAAATGTGCAGTAGGAATATTAATACACACACACACACACACACACACACACACACACACACACACACACACACACTCGCGCGCGCGTATACGCACACGCACATATACATGGAATAATAAATGTTAAAGTCAATGTAAAAATATATTTTACAATTTTTTTAAGAAATACGAAGATAAATAAGATAGAAAAAGAGAAAAAAGAAAAGGATGAAGAAGAGAACGATCATAACAATTCTTTTTTTCAATTTCTTTTTTTATAAATTAAAATTATTAAAAAAATTAAATTTTTACATAAAAGCTGTTATATTTAATTTTATTTTATGATATATATAAAATAAAACTGATATATATTGAGTTGTCCAGAAAATTCGTGCCGACTAACCTATATAATTTAATAAATGTATATACTAAAATTTAAATCTTCTGCGTTTCAATTTTCCTTCAACATCGGCACGAACTTTCCGGACAACCCAATAATTTGGTTTTATTTTGTGATATATAAAATAAAACAATATAGCCATACTGATTCTTTTATCTCAATATTAAATATATTGAATCAAAATTTGCATTCGAAAGATTATCAAAGATTTCCTCACAATTTTTCTCATTCCCTATTATGCACTTTTTTTATGTAGATACATCAGTTATATTTTTATACAAAAGGAGCAACAGTAATGAATAATTTGCATGAACTCTCCGAATACAGAAATAGAACGCAAAATTTTATTTTTTTGCTGTAACGACGGCGCACTATTTCTCAGAAGCTGACAATCCAAAAGTGGTATATCATATCTAGCGGAATAACTCTAACCTAATTCAAAAGCTACAGCAACTCTTAACAGTAGATAGCTGCCATTTACAAAAGAGTTCCGAACCAAAGTTTGGCACTTTAAATCGAGCCATTTGGCCCATCTTCCGTACATTTGCAAGTGGCCCCGGCCTCGAAGCCACGATCGATGCTATCATCGTTTCCGAGGAGAGGTAACTGCAATCCCATTCATTATACGTGCTATATGTAGTACGTGCATACTACATATGGCAGAATCTAATGTAAAATCGTGTAGAGTCTGACGAAATTGTAGTTCCGTAATAACACTGGCGCAAAATCTTTTAAAAAATTCCAGTAGAAAGCTAAAATAATATTTTACTAAAATTAAATTATTACGTCAAAAAAATATTCAAATTTATTTCATAATTAATTATTAATATTCTTTGAGGTTTTATTTGATGTATATTAAGTGCCAACATAATTAATTTTAATGTGCAATGAATATTTTGTTATTGACAATTGTCAAATTAAATTTTGCTAAGTTAATTCTATAATGTCTAAATCCAATTCTAGGTATCATTGAAAAGAACGTCTTTTTTGCGAGATATTGCATCGTCTTCGTAATGTTATAAAAAAAATTGAGGAACGTCAGTACAAAACAATTTTACAAGTTTCTTTGTTGCGACTTTTTAAAAGAGATTTTCGATCTCCCGGTCTGTTTCTTTGCTATTGTTAATCCTACAGTAGCAAAGCCTAATATGAAATGAAGACCAGCTGTTTACAATTTCAAAGAAAGAAGAACTAGCAGCAATCATCGACATGCGAGCTCCGCTTTTCTTGCGACGGCATCGCATAGCATACCATAAAGCGTTTTTCTAATATTCATTATACTTCCTGTAAAATACATAAAATGTAAAATACATAAATTCATAAAAAGAATATAAGCAAATTAATTCTTTGTTCACCAACACAGATTGAACAATCTCGAAAACTTAAAAAAAAAAAATTTTACATCGCTATTTTATAACAGATAGAAAACATTAATTCCATAACTAATTTCGAACCCGATAAGCCACAGTTTGATTGATCGCAGTTGCTAAAATGTCAAGTGTATAGTAGAAACTTTGTGAATAATTGTACGTTGAAAAATTAAAATTTTTAATAACTAAATTTAATAACTAATATTTCAAAATAATTATTTTTAAAGCTTAGAAATACTTTATATTTTTTTAGATAGTATCACGTACAGTTTTCAAACTCAATAATTTGATTGCCTAATTTTGTAATTATCAGAGTGAATTGATAATTATTTACGGACGGTGTATTTGTGAATAAATGCATCGAGCTAAAAGGGTTTTATACATACGCTCTATATTCAGTCTGCGCGCAATCTAAATTCTGTAACTCCATTTATTCACATTTTCCAACTTCAATATGAGTATTACTGCTACTGAATTCGTTTTATTTTCGTCACGTGTGCCCTCATTTCATAGCGATTATCGCACTGATTATACCGATCACGCGGGCGTTTTATGTTTTCATTGCGTTCACTAGCGAAGGCGCTTCAACGTAGTCTATCTATTTTCCAGAGATACACAATAGTGATCGGTTTTAATTTCCTTTACCTTTCGGTCGCGCCAGCATTGCGGAGTTTTCTCATTCCGGAGCTTTACAGCGAGCAGTCGTACACACGAGTTCGTGCCGTGGAGCTGTGATTCAAGCACTTTCGTGTCCAGCAATTTGATACCAGTCACGTACGGAATACATTTCGAAAGAATGCAAGAGGCTGCAAGCAGGAATACTCGCACGTGCAAGAAAAGACGTGTGCAAGTAATAAGGCTGCGTTTATCTATGATAAAACAAAATTGTTCCGGTATTATACGCATTTGATATTTCTGATATTACGAAGCATACAGCGTTCATGCATTAAGAATTCTACATTTTAAAGAAAAGTTAATTATGCAAATTAACAAAGCGACAGACACTACACGTTGTATATTAAAATTAGTTTGTAAAATAATTTTTTAACTATTAATTTACTTTTTTTTGTTTTATTTTTCATTTTATTGTTTTTTTTTCTTCACCTCGCTCGACGATAGGTGGTAGAAAGGGGAAAATATTTTATTTTTGTGAGTAAAAATTTTGATACACTAAAGATTAAAAACTGAACATTCGTTAACGTAAAAGAAAAATAAAAGAAGCTATAAAATAAAATAGTTGACACGTATTTCTCTTGGTTTTATAATCTTTCATGTCTGCGTTGATAAACAAATTAAATAAAAGATCTTTCTAACTTACAGCTTAATAAAGCATAGTCTAGACAGCTCTTAATTAATAAAAATTAGTCTCTTCAAATAAACGTAAACAAATTTTCAAAATTTAATTTACTGACAGCATGTTTAATTTCTCATATTATAAGTGTGAGCTGCCTTAATTTTATCTTGGTCTAGACTTCGCGATTTAGAGTTGGTTTAGACTTCGCGAAATGAAATTGTAGATTTTGAATGAAAAAGAAAAAATTGGTATACCTAAAAAAATATTTGAATCTGCTGCACTTTTGTTGCTTTGCGAAATCCTATTTAAAATTGTCTTTCAAGGTATGTTTGAACTTCTATATAATCCTATAAAGAGGACAACTACAGAATACAATCTCTCACATTGAATGAATATTTAAAAATTTTCTTTACAAAGAACAAATAAATCCATACGTTTTTAAAGAAGTGCTATTTTTATTTTGTGTATTTCACTAATCTCGATTTCTTTGTACTAACAATAATGGAGAAGGATGTCATGCAACTCGTATGATAAGGGCTATCTACATAAGTTGCAAAGAAGAACGCAATTCGCAGACGCATTTGCCACAATCAATCAGAAGCATCAATGATCAACTAATAACAGCTTTTCATTGGCTGTCGCAAATGCAAATTACGTTCTGCGTTTGCAACTTACGTAGATGGCCCTTTGCGATTTATAAAATCGTATATGTGCATCACAATTGCGATTATTCTTAAAATGCGGAGTAAATATAATATATATTTCATCACAACTTTTATTCGGGTAGACCAGGGCGAATTGGATCATTTTTTTTTCATTAGGTAAAAAAATAATAAACTAATTCTGTTATTAAGTTTTACTCTAAATTTGTAATCTCTTTGGCTTTTATATAATAAAATAACATATAAAGATAATATTTTTTATTGCACAACGCAAAAATCAAAAATAAGCAATTATCCGATTCGTCCCAAAATTGAGAGGCGAAACGGATCATAGTTTATATGTAAAAAAAACATAAAAAATAAATAAATAAATTTTTTGAAATCTTTGAATTTTTTTAATTCTTCTAAACAAACTCTGAATAAACTTATTATTTAAAATAAAAATAGTTTATTTAACACATAAATTACAAGTAAATGGTCCTTTTCTCTTAGCACAGCTTTCGCATCACTTTCACATTTGTTGCATTGAATCCAGTCTTCGACAAGTAAATGGATAAATTTTTCAGTGCAATAAATGCAATACCAATCCCTATATAAATTGGATTTACTCTTAATTTCATGTCCAAATCATCCCGAAAGAAATCTGATTAACCCCATATGTCAACTTCATAAACTACATTAATTTTCTTAAAACCATCTTAATGATACTATTAAACTTAATGATACTATTAAACTATTTACTAGACTGATTTAGAAAACTATATACTACAAAAATCATTATAATTTACACACATTTCAACATATTTTTTCGTTATAAACTCACAAAATTGAGATCGTGACTTTAGATGAGAGAAATGAAATTTCTTCGTGCGATTCGTGACCTTTACGCCGACCTTATACCGCCAATTGACATTGAATCACACGCAATATAAAATTGTTATCTGTTATTTCCATTGCAGGGGGAACGCACGGAAGTAATTAGCATGATAAAATAGATCGCATAAAAGAAAAAGGTAATGATAACTGTCTCAAAGCTTATAATGATCCGATTCGTCCTGGTCTTATGTCATTTTAAATTATGCGTGATTTTGTTGCGTAAATCTAATTTTATATTATTTTATGTTACAAACACTATTATACATATTTTTAAATTTTATGCAATTTAAAACAATTAAAATGTATTCATTCAATTTTAAACAATTAAAATGTTCCTAATTTCATTAAACGTGTACGCACTTCTGTAATTCATTACTTTTCAGCCTTTGCTAAAAACTTTTTTGGATGCTAATAGTTGAAATCAAATTCATAAATTTAATATTTAAATCATATAAAGAATCTTTATTGTACCATTTTTACCTATATGAATATTTAATACATAAATATTCCATTATTAAATTTTTAAAAGTCACTTTAGAAAAATGAATAAAATAAACAGTCATATAAAAAGTATTCGATAAATTTTTATTTTTTAAATATCAAAAGATTAGCACATAAAATTAATTAAGAACATTAAAATTTATTTAGTATGGGATCGAAAGATGCATTCATATTGCCAGAAATATTAATTCACCTGCGTGCTATCTCGTTAAACATGTACGCATTTCTGTAATTATAATACTTTTCAGCTTTTGTTAAAAACTCTTTTGAATGCTAATCATTAGAACCAAATTCATAAATTTAATATTTAAATTATGTAAGGTAAGGATAATTTTTATTATATCATTTTCTTGTATAAATATTTAATACATAAATATTCCATTATAGTAACTTTGAGTAATTTTTTTGCAATTTTTTATCATTTCCAATTTTATCATTAAAAATTCAATTATCATATTACATATATATCATATTACAATTCGAAATAAAAATTCGTACTAAATTCGTGCTAATGATATGCCTTATCTTTCCATATAAAAGCAATGTGATCTCAAATTCAATCTTTTTATTTCACGTATATAATGTAATTGTTAAATTATTTAAAATCATTTATCATTATACCCATAATGATAAACTACTGAGGGACATCCTAAAGATATTCAAAGGACATTCTATATCCTAGAAATGTTCTTAAGATGTCCATCAGATAAAGTGTGGGTAACCTCTACAAAATAGTTGAAGTTGGGCATGAAGCTAAATAAATGGCTAAATGAATAATTAATTATAAATTTAAGTGATCTTCGCAAATTTTTATTATATCTAAATATTATAATTATATGCTCATATATTGATGGTTAAATCTGAGCTATTGTACAATATGCACATGAACACGCAATTATATATTTACAAGCGTGTTTAACGTACTTTACCGCGTAATAACACATGCATGAAAACTAGGAGTTTTCCTCCACACATATAAGTATTTTCTATACATATTTTTTTTTCCTTTTTTTAATTAATGAAATATGACATATTTTTTTACACGGAAAACACAAATTCATTTATTATTAAAAAACGAAGAATAAAAAAGACCTTTATAACAATATATTTATAAAAAAATTCCAATTTAGATGGAAAAGAGAAAAATATATAACTTTATCTCTTTAAGTCTAACTGCATTTAAGCCTATGTGTTTCGTCCCTTCTGTGACATTTTCAAACACCGATACATAGACTTTCTCTGTAAAGTAGGTACTTCTAGTTCAGGTCGAGACTACTGTTCCTCGTAAAGCCTGCTTGCAAACTCCTTGGCAATTAAGCCGATTACGCAGAGACCCGATTAACTAAGGTTTCACGTTAAAGTTTTATTCTTTGCTTTTCACTTTTGAAGTGGCAGTTACCGAAAAATGTATTCGATCGAACGACATTAACAATTCTTTGACATACTAATATTATTACAAAATATAAATATTTAAATATTTTTATATAGTTCATATTTTTATTAATAAAATATCTTATATTATTGAAATAATAATTGAAGCTATGCTATGTGCATATATATAATAAAAATTTTTAAAGGTAACTTCTTACTCTTCAATATATACTTTGAGAATTTAAACCGTTGAATATATTTAGATCAATATTGAATAATAGGTAAATTAATATAAAAAGATAATTTATAATTAAACTAATAACATATAAATAATTTACTTTATATTAATCATCAAAATGGATTTGTCATAAGTTTAACGGTTTGTAATAAAAGAGAAAAAATGCGAGAGCTCACATAAAAGATGAAGACTATATTTCCAGGATAAGCACACGTTTCCCCAATTACTGTTTTAGAGAACTGCATTCCAAGTACGTCTTTGCAAGAATGTATTCCGGAAATTATTTAAGAATAAGAGAGGGATTTTCCTTCCTTAATGTATATTTGAAGACGTCTATTTTAACAGAAAATATAAAAATCCATTATCCATTTATAACAAGAGAATTTATGTTATAGACGTAAACCAACATTCAAATTGTGGTTGGATTAAATTGCAATATGTACAATATAGATATATATAACAGATATTCTTAAATTTAGAAAGATCCTTCAATTTCAGATTCCAAATTATTTGACTTTCTCAATCTTTCAATGACGTATAATCTTGAGCGGTCTGATAAGTCACCACACACGTTATTCCGAGCGTTTATCATTTAATTTGGCAATTAAAATGAACGAACTCTTGGTTACATAAAGAAATATAAAGACAGAAACAACAGCAAATAAACCAGCATTAATCCGTTTACATAATTTTACATAATTTTTACATAATTTTAAATTATAATGTTCATGTTATTTATATGATAAATATTTTTTTTAAGTATTAAATATTTGTATTGAAAAGGATCCAAATTGCTGATCGAAACGTCTACAATTTATGTATAACAAATAAATTAATTACATATGACTAACTAGTGTTGACTCTTATATCCTTATACTTTAATCTTTTAATAACTGACCAATTAATAAAAAAATTAATCAAAGAGAGATAATATTTCAAATTCAAGACGCACTTCCCTAATAACTAGTATTACTCGTATATGTTATCGACTTCGATGTTCTGAACTGATCTGTTGTAATCAATAGCTTGACAACCGTGTAGCAGAAATGACAAGTGAAATGAGAGAATTCGCATAGTGACGTGAAACGATGGTCAGTCCCTTTGATCTTCCGTGATCGCAAACGTAAGCGATGGGATTAGGTCGGTTCGATTTTTAGGACGTCTCTATTCGAGCCTCTCGAGGTATGCTTTGAGCTTCGATTTCTCGTATTTTGTCATACAGCGCTTTTAAGGCATCGATGCTTTTCCTAGCTTCTGCAGGAGCTATATGTCCCTTACACACCTTTGCGTTCAGAGCTTTTCATTAACGGCGAAAAGCATTCGTAGCTACCACAGAGGGACTCCGCAATTACTCTGTAATTGTAAGTGCACGATACAATAATGTGTGCTTATTTTGTGATCACGCGTATAGAGAGAAAAGGCGACTTTCGCGACACCGCATAATATTTTAAACGTTTTATGACAATATTCATAGCATAAAACATGATACAATTTCAGTTACTTGCGAAGCATTGACGCCTCGTACATACAAAAAAGAAAAAAATCGTTAAATGCAAAGCGTTATACTAATTCCGCAAAAGGTACCAATAACCTATTCTTAAACAATAATATTAAACATTCCAATTATTAAAATTGAAAGAGCGAAGAAAGCGATAAACTTCTTTTGCGTATCAATAAGAAAATATAGATGATCAATTATTGATAGACGTTTGTATGGTGCAAATTCACACACACCATTCCCATTTGCATTTATTGCATTTATTATAATATATTGATAATTAATACAACAATCCTGAACTATTTGCAATTAAAATTGAACAATGTGTATACATATTTAATTTAAATAAATAAATTGCAAAATTATGACATGTGAATATTTACTCAAAATAACAAAGTGCGTGCATTCTAATAATATAATTATAAGCATAGCTTGTATAAGAAACAGTTATATGAATATTTATCTATATTAAACACATAGCAAATTTTATTTAACTAACATTTGAACATCAGATATTGTATCCGGCGTGCAGAAAACGATGAATTGTCTGTTGTTTACAATACGGGTGCGAAACTCGTTGCAATTGTTTATTGAAAAGTAGCGAGTAATAGAGCCCGTTGAACAAAACATTTTATTCGGGCTGTCTATTGACATGTGTTATATAACGAAATGTAGCAGTTATTTTTTTTCATCCAACGTGCACCTCTACGTGACTTCGCTGCCTACCTTTAGCTTTGCGTGTTCACCTGTTATCATCTACATATATCTTTAAATGTTTTTACATTCCGACTAAATGAAATTTGTCATTTGTATGAAAAGTGCACGAAACTATATGTAAACTACAACCACAATATACATATCTATACAGAAAGAGAGAGAAAGAGAAAGAGAATGTATGAAAGGTGTTTTTGTGAATAGTTTTGCAATGTTTTCTTGATCAAAACTATCTTTTAGCGAATGCAGTTTATTCAAAAAATTTTGTTATACATCAACACGTATGGATATACCAGATTTTTTTATAAAATCCAATAATTATTTAAATATCAACAGTGCAGAACAATTTTATTTTGCAAGAATCCATTTGTAAAATTAAAACCCTGTTTAAAGTTAATATATATGTAACATTCCTCAAAATATCTTGACAATATTTAATAAATCTCAGCTTTTATATTTTTATAGAAGATGCTAGAAATCAAGTCCATTTGATAATTTTGCTGTAATAATTTTGCTATAAACGACTATTCTCAGATAACAAATTAATATCATTTGTCATTATTTTGACGTCAAAATGTAGCTATAACTGTCATTAAAATGACGTAAATAATGTCTTACTATCAGGACTGTCTGTGGCAGTTACACTATTTTTTAAAAATGTACATATATGTTCTATAAAACTCATAATTTTATCTAACATAAGCAAAACTATATTTTACGTTAGACAAAGGTTTATATTATACAAAATCCACTTTTGAAAAGTTTCTAAAGGAAACTTGGTAAATGTTCAGCGAAATTACGGAGTTTGATCCTTAAATTTTCTCGCCTTTGGGAAAAGGTTTCTAAAGTTTTGGCTTTGCGGAATCTTTCGACGATCTACTGCATTGCATTCAAAGTGGTTCAATCGTTCACTTGGCTTTCAACACTTCTAAAATAGCTTCTAGCTTATTCCATTTAAAAAGTCAAAAAATTTCTACGCTTTAGATGCCAATTCAGCAGCAATCAAACAAATAATTTAGAATATTGATGTAAAATTCCATTTATTGTAATTTAATATATGTTATCTGAACCAAATGGCATTACATCGACACGCATTGTGAAATACTGAGAATAGACCAATAAAGTTGGCATACTAAAATGATAATCGTGTTTATTAAGTGAGACATTTGATGTATATCGTCAAATATATGAATGGCCGTTGTTAATTGAGACAGATTAATCAGTGTGGATATGATCGACATATTGCTACAATAAAAGAGACAGATATAAATCATAGTACAATTTGATTGATGATATCAATCTGATATTCTGATATTCATAGACTTTAAATTTTAGAGCTTGCAGAAAATTCGAAATGACAAATAAAATGGCCTATTGTGTTTTTGTATCAGAGGAAACGCGTCAGCGTGGAACTGCAGTGACCAATTGTTAACAGATACCTCGAAGTCTGGCTGAAACCATTTTTCATGACAGGACGGCTCATTCATTTACACCCTACTCGTAACAGCTTTTGTCTCAGAGTGGCGGCACGATGCTCAGGCATAGCGTTTTTGCAACTGATCGATAGAAAAAAGTCGAACAACTTTAATAGCTGCCGACACCGGATATAAAGAACCGAGTGGCGGCTGAATTTCTGCTTACTCACGCAAAAAGTACACTCGCTTAGAAGGAAATGACTCGAAACGTGACCCAAAGGTATCTTAATGGTGTGAGAAATCACGCAAAACGTCAAAAAAGAGCTCTTCGTGCTTTTAGCATTACTCAATAATAACTCAAAGACCCGATCGCGCAATCGCATGTACCAACCACCAACTATCACTTCAAAGATGAATTGGTTTCCTAAGAAGCCATCGAACACGGTGACGACTGGTTGCCTGAGAGCTGCCATCATTAGAACAACTAATCCCTCGTGACTTATGCTGTCCGCTTCAGAAGGGATATGGGTCGTCGGGAGGAATCGAACCGCTGGCTTTCCTCTATCGCTCTCTGTACGACACGACACGGTTATCAACGACTATACTTGCCACTGAGCAAACCCAAACGCAGCGGATATGCAAAGTTTGACGTTCGTGGATGCGCTAATGGCCAAGCTGAAACGAGTCTCTCAAGATGATAGCACCATTTAACTGGGTGTTCCCTGGGATAATATTCCATTGAAGATTCTCTAAGGACACGGCATCTTGCGCAGCTTCAAGTAAACGCGTCATCGCGAAACTTGCGCGTTTACGAAATGATTCTGTAACAGTGTTACATTATGCTACAGATGTTACAATATAGGAGAACATTAATTAAACGAAACGTGGCGGACGAGAAGCAAGGATATTGGAAACAAAGCAGTGAAAAGCAAAGAGATGGAATGCGCTTGATTTAACGTAAAATCTACAACAACAAATCGCTACACGGTATTTATTAATGTAAATTGTTTTCGGTGCTCAAAGGATTTAATTAGAAACTTTACTGCGGAATAACGTGCACGAATAGGTATATGCTATCGTATGCGGAACAAAGTATTTCTATGATCGTTTTTATTTCTAACAAATATAAAACTTCTCGAGAGAGAGAGAGGTAAATTCATGCGGATCTATCGTAGACTCGTATCAAACGTCCTCTATTCAGATTTCTCTCATCAGACACATTTCATTAGACAGATTTCGTCTTGATTTATTCGCGCTGCAAAGTATGGTTACATTTAGAGACCAGCGGCAAAGGCGTAAATGACGATCGATGGTTAAGTTAAGTCTTTCCGGAGCTTTCTTTGAGATGTAAATCACAATGCACCCGTCGCCTGAGAATGAAGACGCGGCGATCAAGTTAAATTGCAACGGAGAACGAAGACTTCATTGCCAACCGTTTCCATAACGGACTGTCGAAGCTACCGCTTAATGAACTGTAATTGTCGCGGACCATCGATCGAGGACTGTCGGGATAGCCAATAGAAAATGTAAAGTACTTAATCGATTCTTTTATTGTAACTTATTAAGAAACCAGCCACGAGAATCTTTTTACGCATTACATTTAAAAAAATATTCAAAATTTTATATGTAAAATATATTTATTTCGACTCACTAAAATAAATTCCTATTTATATACGGCAAAATAAGATTTTATTTTTAACAAATAAACTATCTATTTTATTTTTTTACAATTAATGAAATATATTTCACAGAAATGCATATTTTATTATCAAAATTTTTATAACCAATAAATAGCAAAAGAAACGTCAGAAATAACATTCGCTTCTGATTGTGTGTGTGTGTGTGTGTGTGTGTGTGTGTGTGTGTGTGTGTTCGACGTTTTTCAATGTATAAATAAATTTCGCCGATTTTATTGCTTTTCTTAATTATCTTCATTACAATAACATACGATAATATACGTTTACATAGAGTGTCTCAAAAATTTCTGATCTCTATTTTAAACATAATTGCAATAGTATTTAGTTATTAGTTAATATTTAGTTAGTATTTAGTTAATCTTAAGAATTTACTTGTCATTTTAAATTCGTATGTAATAACAAAAAATAATATTAAATTTTAATAAATATTTGTTTAAATAGAGTACTAATTAAATATTTAGTAAATGTAAATATATCTATTCATTTGGTATAAGAACTGTTAATTTGATTTAATTATTATACTTTTATTGTGTAACTTTTTTATTTATTGTAAATAAATGTTTAATTAATATTATTTAATATTAAAAAATATGTATTAAGATTGAGTAAACTTGTTTCTCAATGTAAATTTGGTTTATCAGCAATTGATAAGGCTATAGATGGCCTAATGTTTCATACAAATCAAATCTATAGTGGGACGTCACCGTAAATTTATCAGCTTTGATTCTTTAAAAAGATAATTTTAGATTTTCTTTCTCATTTCTTTCTTCTGCTATATGTGAAGTCGAGTATATACCTACAAACGAATACTAAACACCGAACGCGAACATTCATTAATGTTATTTATTGCATAAATGTCACATAAGTTTATATTTAATATTATCTAAATTTGCACAAACGCCCTTCTTTCTTTTGTCCATTTATCTTTATAAACTTATCCTAAAATTTTATCGAATCTCTCAATCACTATATAAATAGTATAATTTCTTTTTGTACCAACACACGTTAATTAAAGGCTTTATTTTTCAATTTATAATCAAATGAAATTTAAGACTGTCTATTTAAGACTTTCTCACACACACACATTAATATAAAGAAGTGTATGATTGCAACTGGCAGTAATAACTTCAACTAATTTAGAAATCGGAAAAGGATTAGATGAACTTCGATTTTCTCTCAAGAGGAGATACGATATTACCTTTATCTCTAATAATAAATGATAATAATAGATAGTGATAAGAATTAATAATAATAGTAATTTCTGTAATATAAGTATAGATTATTTATGAAAAGATTATTATATATGTGTATTGTTCAGTCGTGTCATATGTGTCTATATTTTTAGTCTTTTATTGTTTAATAAAGTCTCGTGAACTAGCTGTTGTGTGCCGAGCATAAAAAAGGTGGCAACCGCAAGCGTGATGAAAAATTTGAATTTATATTGGATGACGTTGGTCTATGACCTCGATTTTCAATACGTTCGTATAAGGAGCGCAGCTTTATAGCAATGAACTCCCGAGCGGAAGTCGACAAAAGATACAAGAATGAATTACTAACAGTTCCCTATTCTTCGCAACTCACAAAAATCGCTTGCGTTACATTTTCAAGATACCTGCACTACATCCATCAGCTTCAACGAGAGACTTGTTATGCCGCAATATTAAATGATTATAGCATCTGCAACAAGCGAGATAATGGCCGCATCTGATGTCGGGAAACTCGGAAAACATCATTGTACACTTGAGTCGCTTCCTTTTATGTGAACGAGCATGCCATAAATACAAGATGTAAAAGCTGCGTATAACAACTTTAATGTTTGAAAATCTAAAAGTGGTTCTCTCTTTCTTTCTCTCTTTCTCTATTTATATAATTCTTAAAATATATAATTCATAGAATTAAAATGTTGTAATATTTTATAACATTTTTAAATAAAAATTATTTAAAGTATTGTATACAATTTATATGATTTTATTCAAACGAAAAACAAAGAAGCATTAGCGCCGTATCGTGTTTATTCGACGGCTCTAGAGCAGACGCTATTTTTCAATTATTTTCGCTCGAAATTTATCAAAATTTTAATGCAATTAAATTGCCACAATATTTGCATGCAGAATGCGCACACCCGCGTATATTGCACTTTTTGTCACGTCAAAGGCAATCGCGCAACCATTTCTAAAAGCAAGCTCGTCCAGTATTTATGAAAACGTTTATGCAAACTTTGGAATTTAAATGCAGGCGGCAGTTTCATCGCGAACATACGTATAATAACTTCGCTGTCGTTCACGTGGATTGATCGTGTTATTAACAACTCTTACAGATATATATATTTTCATACGTATACATATGCACATACTACATATATATGTTATTACTTTCTAAATTTTGACTGATATTTTTCGCAATTAATTGTTTTATGATATCTTATGGTATCTTAAAATGCTCATTAATTTTAGTATTATTAAATTACTTCAATTTAATTTATGATATTACTGTCTGAAACTTTTAAAGTAAATCTCATTTTAAAAAGTGAAATCTCACTTTTAATGATTGAAAATTGAGTCTGTTTTTCAAGATTGGCTCAATTTTCAGCCGGCTGTTAGTGAAAGAATTTAGAAAGTATTTTAGCTTCAATTTAAAACTTACATTATTAAGCAGTTTATTTATATAGTATTTATTACGTAGTATTTTATATTCAAAGGAGCTTTTTTCACTATTAATTTAGAATTTTAAGACTTGTGTTTCAATACCGACAAATAATTAGCATATATTGAGTTGTCCGGAAAGTTCATGTCAAGTCGATGTTGAAGGAAAATTGAAACGCAGAAGATTTAAATTTTTTAGTATACATTTATTAAATTATATAGGTTATAGTCGGCATGAACTTTCCGGACAACCCAATAATTTACTTGAACTGAAACATTGAAATGTAAGATTCACGTAAAAATATTATTAGGTTTCATGATTCACTGTGAATTCACTGTGTGTTTTTCACTTATTTATATTAACTACTATTTTTTTTAAAAGTCAGCTAGTGACATTAATATACAATAATGTGATGTAATAATTTATCTAGGTGATTGTTACTAATAAATCACAAAACATTAAATGTATTATTAAGGATTTATTTCTCTGTTGAAAAATTGCGATATTTCTGTTAACGAAAAAGAAAATGCGATTTATCAGGATTGGTATCTACCTCTCCATAGCTTGACTAACAGAATGCGCGTAGCTCAGCTCGTTACACAAGAAAGTAAGGAACTTCTGTTGGAACAGGGAATAGGGGAAAACGATGGAGAATAAAAAAAAAGCAAAATACAGAATAAGAATAAAATATACGATCGCAGTATTCGCGTATAGGTCGAAAGCAAAATAAAGTAACCGCAACGTGTTATACGCTGGCGTTTATTTCCACGATTCGCCTCGATGTAAGTTATGAAAGCAATTCCGTTTTCGATGTTCACAAAAGTTATTGTCAGATTCTAAAATAAACATAAATTGTAAAAATATTATATAATAGTTTTAGATTTTTTATTCATTTCCTTAAAAGACTTTTTTTGCTATATATTAAAAAATAGCTTATACATAAAAAGCATTCAGCTTTCTCCCTCAATGCACAGTTAGTGCACCAGCTTCAAACTAAAAACAGTAAAAATTTTTGTGTAAATTTCGTTATAACACCTCAAATCATTATTCCTTGAATAACAAAAAAACGGGTTTGCATAGATTTTATCTTTTATATTTTTACTTATACATTTTTAGCAAAAATTTTGTGAAATATTGAAGTAAAAAAATAAAAAATTTTGCATTGACAGAAGGGTTTAGCTAAATCGAGTGTTTAAAAATTTATTTGAAGAGCCAAACCGAAACTGACATATCTAACGAATTTTCGTTGGCACCCCAACATGAATTTGATTTGTACGGAACATTAAGTCTTCTGTTTCGACATGATTTGCAGACGAGGGACAGCACATCAATCGACCCCGCGACGTATGCCTAGCGTGGTATTCCTCATGGAAAACATTCCAATAATTCACTGGAACCAGATCGAGACGTGACCCCATTTCGTTGCGGCTTCTATAGAAATATGAAACGCATATTACATTGTCACTCTTTCTCGTTTACAATTCTAATTTCGCAGATGATACGTGTCGCTATTGACAAGATATAACAGGAGACGTTGCATTCGTAGTACCAACCATAGATTTATATGAAAGTCTGTGGTACCAACAAGCGTGAACGTTGCGTGACACGAAAATGCTTACATCACAAAGTTAAGACCGCGAAGACAATCCACCGATCGCCAAGTCATAAATATCAATCGGACAAATGCATATAAATTGACGTATTGATCAACGTGTCGATAAGAAAACAGTTTTACCTAAAAGCATGAGAATGAAATCGACTCGTTTCGGGGAATCAATATCGACGAAATAATATATATCGATAGTTCCGAGAAAGATTCGCTAACCACTGATATTCAATGTCGCCAACAAATAACGTAAATCCAAATTGACGTGTTTTAAAGGATTAATGCTATGCGTAAAAAGAGAATTGTCTGAAAAATCTTATATAGAAATTTAAAAGCTGTATTTTTATAGGAAATACATTATAAGCAAATTTTTCATATTAATTTCTATGTATAGTACTCGAAAAAATTAGAAACACATCCAATTTATTTGCAATAATAAACATGTATATGGGTATGTACATTAATCCTCCTAAACTAATGAGAAAATGTAATGTACGATTATTACGGTTGCTAGGTCTGCAAGATCCATTTAATTTATGTTAATTAACCTTTCTATCAGTGCATGAATATTCAAATACCTATATCAAATTTTTAAATAGTGAAAATTATTATATTTTTCCAAATGTTGTGTATTATGATACGCTTTGAAAACTCCACCCTTAAAATAAGAAAAATTTTACAAAGATCTTGATCTCGTTTTCATTTTTACATTTTCAGCGAGAATCATGTAAAACACGATAATGAAAAGATGAAAAATGCATTGACAGAAATGTTAAAAGATATTATAATTAATTTCAAGGAATCAAAATGACAAAATTCATATTAAAAAATACAAGAAAACATACCAATCTCCTTCCCTTTGATTTAAATGAGCTGTTAGTATGTTGTTTTTAGTATGTTGTTTTTAGTATATTGTACTATGGCAAAAATAGAAGATACGTATTTTTTTATATTGGCTGAGTTTTTTAAATCGTTGGATATGTTCCCTTGTAAGTATATTTTAATAATAATAATAGTATCCAAAGCAGATGTACTATAAAATCTAAAATAGGCATGGCATTTTTGACAAAAAAATTTAAATTAAATAAATTCTATAGATTCACCGTCAATCCCAAAGAATTAAATCGATTCATAAAGTTCGTGTACGAAAATAGCAACATTTCCGCAAATCAGCAATAACATCAACAATCAGACAGACTGTTAACATCGCGTGCGATAACTAAGCATCGATCTAATATACGCACTGATTATTTAGAGCTATGATGACAAGTTCTATCTGTTATCATTGAAATCACTAAGTTGAAGTTGCGCTTCAGTAATTGACGCACAGTGCTTTGTTGAGCTGTTTGTTACTTATATCAATAAAAATTAAGATATCTAAGAGTCACTATATTCTGTAGCATTTTGATTTAAATCGTTCTAAATTTTTTATTTAAAATGTACACGTAAGATCTTATCTAAATCTCAGCGATAAAAAAACACATGTATTTTAGAAGATGTAGAAAGCGCAACAAAGTAAACACTCAAGGATTCAAGAACTGCACAAGGATTCACGGATTTAAGGATTGGGACAACATCCCTTGGATTTCAAAGAACGTCTGGATCGCAGGAAAAGCATTTGTAAAAAACAAAGATATCAAAATCTACCCAACAGTTGGATCGATATCAGCAGATTCTATGAGCTTATTATTAGTTTTAAAAGCTCTTTTTGAAGATTTCTCCTTCTATAATAGGATAATTTTTAATAAATGTGTGATTAAAACAAGATTTTTGCTTACATACGGACAAAGTAACACGAAACTATATCTTACAACAGTCGAACAATCTATAATAAAAACTTTCTCCAAAAATATAAGTTCTTAACGCAAAATATATAAGATACATAACGAAAACTAAACACTGGACTGTGGTATAAAAAAAAGTTTCTCTTCAAAGTTTGACGATAAAAAATTCTACCGTGTATATATACACAAGCATTGAATTTTCCGGCATTCTCGGACCGCAAGATAACTTCCTAACTCTCTTCGAAAAGTAAAACGACATATTTTATGTTCCGTTGTTCATCTAAGATCTGGTAGAAATGCACATCGACTAGTGGGACGTGTCTTCAAGAATTCCGCTTTACCTGTCAACCAGGATATCGCCAGTGTCTTGACGTTGCTACTAAACGTGACTCGCATTCGCGCCTCTTCTTCTATCCCGCACTTTCGCTTGTCGCGCGACATTATCCAATGTCGTAAAACTGCGAAAGTCCCGGCAGCTTCGAGATATTCCGCGAACGACTTTGCTAGCGGTCTTTCAAGATAAACGAGAGGTGTAGAAGACTACCGTAAAATGCAGGCTGACAAAACAAGATTTAAAACGCGATTCTTTCTCTTGTAACAATTCTGATTCTTTCTTTAGTTTTATTTCTGCTTCTATGTCTTCTTTAATTCTTAAATTTATGTTACTGAGTGGAGTATCCCAATTTAATAATCTATTGTACTAGATTAATAACAAACAATAAAAAAATTAAGGGAATAACATTTTTTTATTGATCTAATATTGATCTAATATGCTTTCTTTAATTGTAAATATTAAAAAGAATAATGAAAATTGAGATATAAAGTGACGTGTAAAATATTGTACACTCTACATAATTACATTAAAAAAACTATGCTGGTAGTGTAGAGCTAATCTTGTACTAACATATTGCGCTTGCGGTGTAATTTGTAAAGTAAATCAAATAATAATTTATTCATAAAACTAAAACAAAGATTAAATATTAAACAACAACATTTTATAAGAGAATATTAATCGATTAAAAATTCGATTATACCATAAATTGATATTATGACGGAAAAAAACTAATATTTTTAGTTGATGGAAAATCTGATAAATTACTTTGCAAATATTCACTGATTTAAAACGCAGCAAAAACTTGGAAACTGTCATATTATTGACATACCAATAGTTACATATTTTATAATATAAAATTGTACAGTATAATATAGACAATTAAATTAATAAACTTCTATGTAGAAATACCAAGCAATTTTAACTGTCAATAAAATTGAAATGTAAATTGTCATGTTAAAATTGGATATCAAACCGTCAGAACATTTTTATTAAAAAACGATAAATAATTGCATATGCTACGAAGATTGGTGTAAATATATTTTGTAAAATCTGACAAATTTGTAGAATTAATCGGTTGCCTAGAAACATCTCGGATTCCAAGATGTAACCGAACAAAGACGAAATTAGGCAACACGGTGTTCTTTGAACAAATACGTAGCACGTAATCGTCCGAGAACATCCTTTGATGCTAGCTTAATACTAGCGTGTGCAATCCGTTGTGAAATCGATTCAACACATGATTACATCTGTGGTCAGATCGTCACGAGGAAATTGCGTAGAAATTTAATGTATTTAAGAAAATCTCTTTTATTAGAATCTCTTATCAGAGATTCTTATTTATCTTATAGAGATATAGATAGGTATAAATTTTTAATTTTTAAATAAGCTAAATTTTTATATTGTATGTATGAGACAATTTGGTTTTATTTAAAAATAGTAAAACCATGAATAAAAATAACTTTTATCGAAAATAATAAATAGTGATTGAAATACTAAAATAAATTGTGTGTAAAAGAAACAATGTACGAATCATAAAAATTATAAAGTGAAATGTTAAATAAAAAAATATTTGCAGTATATATATATATATTTATAAGTCTTAAATATTTTAATAAAATAACATTTAAAATATTGTGAAGATATTGCAATTGCTCGATTATTCATTTATAACAGATAAACGTAACACTTAAATGTACTTGTATAGTTGGAGATAATTTGGTTGAAACTTGGCAACGAAATTCAAGCCGCGAAACTCCTACAACACGGTTATGACGTGAGCTATATGGAGCACAATGTCTGAAAGTGCCCTCAACATCCGGCATCTATTTTAAATTTATGGTTGCGTAGCCGGAAACAATATCGACTTTTCCATCGGTGGAAATTTAAGGGCTCTCCCACGCTATGCCCCAGGCAGCAAACTCCTACGGATACGTCCCGTCGAATCGCGGAACGTACTCTCGGCTCGCTATTTGGGACACACCGAGTAACGACGAAAAGTTTTCCCCACGGAAACGAAAAGTGCGACCCAATGCGCTGTAATAAATGCGGCAGGGGTCTACGGAGTAGGCGTGCAGTTAACATTTTTCAACTGGGTCGTCTGCACCCGAGCTTTCAAGCTTCGAGTTTGCAAGCGCGACGCGAACTTGATACGTGAGTGCGCGTATGTGTTACCATATCGAATCGATACTAGAGCGCGTATCCTCGCAATAAGAAGTCACAAAGTTTTAATATTACGGTTATGGACTATCAGGCACTTAGCATATTAAAACTGTTGCGGCGAGAAGAGTTCCTTACGAAGCCAATGAGCCAAACGATCGTTGGGAGTATCTGCAATGTCTGTCTACAGCTATTTGCAACTTATCATCGATAATTTTTGAACGCAAACGAGTCAGAAGTGAATTTGCGACTGTATTAAAAAACGATGGTTAATAATAATTGCTTTGCCGCCATTAACTTATTCATCAACCAGTAAACTTCGACTTTCGATTTAGTATACGCGCGTAATTAATCCGGCGTACTTGGTGTTTTCTTTTGAAAGTCTTAATGAAGCAAGTTTAGCAGGCGGCGATTGCCTACCATCGCCTATCATTCAAAAAATAGCGCTGCTGTTCTGATTGGATACCTTGTTATTTGTGAAACACGTCAGCGCATAATAATCGATACCATTCATATCCACGGTTTTATTGCTAGAATAATAATTTAATCAGCAGAAATATTTTATATCGTCGAGAGAACGAGAGAGAATTTTAACATATAATTATTCACAATATGTGCAGAATGTACAAGTTATCTCGTTATTTATTGCATATATTTTTTACTTAAAGTACTGAATTCCAGTGACTAAATTGCCGATGTGTCAAATCTATAAATATTTAATTATGTGTAAATAAACGATATAAATGAACGGCTATATAATAAAAATATATTTATAGAAATGCAATTAGAGATTTTTTTATGTATTTAATATACATATTTAAAAAGTAATATAGATATAATTTACGAAACTTTATTTATTAAATAATTAAATTTAACATAGGCGTCTCCGAGTTTGAATGTCCGACATTTTTCTCCTTTCAAAGGCATTCTTTCGATATTGGATGGAGCACTGCGGATGGAGTTTTATTTTCGGGACTGTCATCCACGCGCGAACAATAGCACTTCCTTCCCCGTCTTGCCCCTCAGTTTCCAGATGAACGATTCGCGCTAGGATTTATTTCTTCCCTTGTGGATTGAGAGTAAAAAAAGACGGACGTAGATACCCGCCATTGCACAGGGACCGCAAGGTTATACTCTTTTCAATTCTGAGTCCTATCCATCTTTTGTCTAGATGAGCTATGAATAGATAACCGCTATAGGAAGTTCGATTTTCTGAGATTTACCACAGGCAAATAGTTACGCATGTATTAAATAATAATAATAATTGTAAATAAATTAAATATAATAACAATAATAATTATAAATAAGAATATAATAAAAAAAAAGTTGTATCATACAACAATCCTTATAAGAATAGAAATTTAAAATGATAGAATTTATAATAAATAAATGAGTTTATGATAAAAAATGACATTATAATCAGTCTTTACTTGAACTTTTAATATTAATATTGTTATAATTATCATGTTACGACAAATTTGAACGAAATTTAAAACTTTTCCTTTAAAAATTTTCCTCTCGTTTTTCTATATTTCTGTTTCAACTTTATAATTATCTGAGAGCACATCCTGGATTAAGTACGTAATGTGTATACTACTGGGACCCGACGAAGACTGTAGAAATCCTTGGTAACTTTGGACGGCGTACTATTAAGAGGTAGATGCAGCTAGATTATCAAGGCGTCCATACGATGGTACAGTTAAACCTCCTTGCTATGGGATTCCAGCTGCATAGCCCTCCGGTAAAATTATCCTATCGTACTCCGTGTCTAGCGGAGAGTCCAGGTTTTCGAGATTTCGCTCGACCTAATCTTCGCTGAAAATTGTTTCTGCAAATTTCCAAGACCGACGGAATAATGGTCGGCGGATGGAAATAGTAAATTTTCATTATTTATTCAAGGATCGTCCATTCAATTCAGCTGTCTGCCACTTACCGATGCTTTGAATTGCGATATTCAAATTGACTTGGATATTAGAGAGATCGAAAAAGTACGGAAATTGAAGACCGTTAATTCAAAGACAAGAAGTATCGTTTCTATTAAAATTGGGAAATTAAAAAGAGAACATACAAAATGAATTGGTGAATACTGGTGAATATTATCGGTAAAATTTTTCTTTTCTTTGTTTAGAAGAGTTTTTTATCGAGTTTTTATTATTAAGTGAAAGCAAAATAACATTATCAATAATTGTTATTATTTTAAGTATTTCTAATCATTTTATTATTTTATATATATGATATTTTTCGAACATTTTGTTAAAATATTCATATTTACGCACATGTATGTATTAAATACGATATTCAATAAATCTTCTAATGCACCATTTAAATTTACCGAGAGATATAGATTATCAAATTTTTTTTTTTTTTAATTATGTTGAGAGAAATGAATATCGTCCATTGAATAAATTACAGAGGTATCTCAATGGCGGAACTCTGAAAGACCCAGTTTGCGGTCTGCGAAACTGCCACCCTTAGCTTGCTTAGACACAGTGCAAATAGTAAACAATTAGCCATGAGCTCAAACTTCGTATGCGGATTCAGGGTAAGGACGCTCGATGGATCTGTTTGCGTGAGAGTTAGCGTAGAGCAAATCTATGCCGAACTGTGTCTTCGCATACCAATACAGCATCTACGTGATGATTAATACTTATCAGTTACACGAGCTCGAAAATTAGTGCGGAAATGGAATACGCATCAGCTGTACGAGTTTCCGAGTGTCTTTGAATACGCATTACTTCCATGAGATAATTTTCTGTATACGTACATATATGAACGTTACGCGACTAGATCTGTGGCAATCAGATGCAACCATTTGAATTATAATATTTTAGTACAAGGAAAGGAGGACGAGAGAGTGTCATCTCATTTCGCAGAGACTGATACTCGGAAAGTATGGTTGCCGAATTACACGCTTGTTGACATGTTATGCGGTATCGTTGGCCTAATGTCGCCGTTTTACATTGAATCATACGGCGCGCTATATTCCAATAAAATTCTCTCTCTCTCTCTCTCTCTGTGCGCGCGCGCGCGCGCGCGTGTGTGTGTGTGTGTGTGTGTGTGTGTGTGTGCGTGCGTGCGTGTGCGCACATATAGACAGGACATTTCAAACTTTTTTACACACCGATCGTGAACAGCGAACTAAACTGAATCGAAAAATCCTCCATTTTGCAATTTTCGCATTGTTTTTAGTTACCCAATAAATAGAATATGTTAAAATCGACAAAACAACTTTAAAATTTCTTTAAGAATTCTTTATAAATCATCTTTAAGATATTACATCGATTTTATTTTCATTTCACTTAATAGACAACCTTTAGAAATTAATATCTTGTTAACTATTACGATAATTGCAAAATGATCAATAAGACTTTTTGATTCGGTTTAGTCCACTCTATCTCCATAAGAAGTGTATCAAAAAATTTAAGACACCCTGTATATCAATACGCTTATACGCATGCAAATTATACAATCGATTTCAACTTTCCACATTGGTCATAGGTACATAATTTAAATTAAAAAATATCAAGTATTATCGCCTTCAAACTTACTATTGAAATTGTGTCTAATTAACATCGAAGTTTCATATGAGATATTTCTCATGATTTGACAGCTATCGGGTTTTACCTAAGCTGAAATGAATATTACGAACGCGATTAATCTTTTTCTGCAAAAAATATGTCTAAAATTAATAAGTATTAAATATTGAAAAAATGTTTGTATCTCTCAGATTGAGATAAAATATAAATTATTCAAACTTTCACATATAACTTTCAAATAATCTTTTAAATATCCAATCAAAATAAAATGACAATATTTTATAATAAATATGCCTTACAATAGTCACAAGATCTTGATTACAGATGATTTAACAATAGCTTTTAACTCTAATTGTATACAGAAGATATAAGCTTCTAAAATGAATAGTCAAGCATTGTACAGTTTCATGGTTTCGTGACGAATTTGTATGGAAATTCTGTTGTTGATAATTTAATTATTTTGTTTGTCATTTTAACCCGTCCATTCGATGATTTACAAAGGATATTGAAATATCGTCTAGTCATGCTGGCGCAATGCACGTAATTAACATCGCATGTGACTACGTGTCCGAATGTATATCTTAAACATGTATATTTATCTTGACAGAGAGCTACAAATGCAAAATCATATTATTGTATTAAGCGATTAGTGGCGTGCCGCATGTAACGCAAATACATCCTGTCTCACGATTATGCACGTCCACCGTGCATTCCGAGTACTGAGGGTTGTGATTTATGCTGTATGCAGATGCGGCCAAAGTCATTCCCTCTTGGATGCCATTGACCAATGGAACAGTGAGGTGATAACAAAGGTAACTTGATCAAAATGCATCAGCACAGTCGTAACAAATTATTGCTCGAATTTCTCGAGCATTGCGAGAAGTTCATAAGTCACGCATATCTCGATATGTTAAAAAATATAGCTACAAACATTCTTTTCTACGAGAGCAATTTTTAATCATTCAATCGTCTGCTTCAATGTCATTATTATATTATTACTTCACACATAATTCTAATTTTCTTCGTGATTTTCTGAAAGTTGCAAATTTCTATATTCAATACCCAGTCCTGCATAAAGTAACTAATATGGAAAGTGGATACGAGATCTAAATAAAAAAAAAGATGAGTAGAAAAGAGAAAGTTAATCTTATTAAGTAACAGCTATATATACAAGTAATATTTAGTCAGACGTAAGATCAGTTCATAAATAATTCAACAACTCCTTGCGTTTTTATTTCAACAGTTTATCCATGTCTCAATCTCTCACAAACAATCCTTCAAGTAATGAAGACAGTTTAGCACTTCAAAAGTGTCGGCAATAATGCCACAATCTGCTGAGCACAGAAACAAACGTAGCGAGTTTGCTCACGACCGGTCATTCTGATGAACAGTTAAATTGAAAATTAGTCCCACCTAGCTGTTTTCCACGGAGAATTCCGCGCGCGTTCCTCTCTCCGGACAGTTTCTCTGCCGTACAATTCAATTTTCCGGGAACACGCCGGAATCTAGGCCGCGCCACAATAGCAGCTTCAATTTTCATTATAATCAGTTTGAACTTAGTTAGGATTCCATCGAATAAAAGCCTCACTCGTGTTTACGAAAAACAAGTGATACATTTTCGATACACTAAGAGAAAACAATGGCAAAATTCTATCACGCTACAGTTTTAATATAGAGAAAACTGATAAATACTATTTAGCTGTAAAAAAGCAAATGTTTTGCGTATATTCCTGTAGTGTACGAGATAATAATAAAAAATAAAAGAGACGCACGATGTACATACGTGCAGAAATGCAGGAAAAGAACGTAATATTAAACATTATTTGAACAAATGGATATTAAAACTACATTCGCTTTGAATAATATTATTAAATAAATTTTTAATATTGTCAAAAGTGGTTTAACATCTAAAAAATAAAAAATAACATAAAATGATGAATAAATATCAAGGCAATTATATGCTGAAAACAGAATGTAAATACATATTTTTAATATAATTATTACGTTGTTTATTATAGGATTAAAATAGATGTAACTTATAAAAATTTACGTAAACGTTCTAAAAACTTTTTATCAATTTTTTTAAGTTATAACTTAAAAATTAGATTCGTATAGATTAAATTATTTTTAATATTATATAATTCTTTCCATATATCACGCATATTATGAGCCTTTAATTTTCTTCATTGAATTTATATTATGGTTAGCACATAACTATTTCTGTCCAAAATTTCTAAATAGTTTCAAATGTTTAGTCACTGTACATATATATCACAGTTAATTTAGAGCGGAGACAGGAAATATAAATTGCTTGAATGCTTCATGAAGTTTGTATTATGCACATTATTATCATAAATAAAAAGACTAAAGATAATTCCAGCGGTTTACTGGAAATAGTCCAAAAATAGAATTATTATTGGAAAAAAATCATCTTATGTATCTTATGAATGAGTTATTATTGAGATTATTATTTCATAGATATTCTCTCTCCATTTGAAGTGTACACAGAAAAATATCATTCGACTGCTAAGAAAAGTGAAAATACCGTGGTAGCTCTTAATAGAACAGGCTGTATAGAAAAAAATCAAATCATTACTATTGTGATACATATTCGAATGTTAAACGTAATCTGGTGAATGATTTGATCGCAGAATTAAAGAACGCTTTAAAGAAATAGAAGCATCATAAATTCATAATTAATTCAGATTATAATAATTTAATTTCTTTAAACCCAATCTTGAAGTTATGGATTGCCTATTGCCTTAAAATACATAACTTATATAAACCAAGCAATCCATTACATATTACAATCCATTACATATTACAATCTCTTCAATAGACAGTTCTTTGCATAACTTGATATTATATTTTCATAAACAATTTATATTTTCAAAAGAATAGACTTTTATAAACATGATCACATATTACTTTGTCATTTTTGTTTCACTGATATTATTTGCAGACAATCAATAATTTTTGTTTAAAAAATAATTTTGTCTTTTTTTTAAAACATTTAATTTTTTTAGTTGTGTCACTTTTAAAGTAAGAGAACAATATAAATCTTTGAAATATAAATACAAGTAGTTGACATATTCAAATACAATATAGGTACATAGATATTATTTGTGTATATTAAAATATATTATGTATTCTTTTATATATCTGAATCTATTATATCAAAGATATTAAGATATTAATTTTCATACGTATTATTACAGAATATCGTTATTTTCTCCGGATATTGCCATTGTCGTATTCTGTAATGTAAAATTTATTTTGTGCAATTACTGGAACTGTATACTACGATAATAGATCTTCGTGACGTTCGTTAATTTTCATTTCGTGTCCTGAATATTTGGAAGTTACAATAGTCTTATAATCGATCTTATTGTACTCGGTCACGAAACCAAAATAAGAGCTCTGAGACATTGATATACAGGGTGAATCAGAGTCGTTGAACTTTTTATCCTATGAGAAAATTATCGACTTCATATCTAATTAAATTATAAGGTGTGCAGTCAATTATTTTCTCAGAGTACAAAGATGGTTCAACGACTCTGATTCACCTAGATGACTAGGTTCATTGATATATATATATATATATATA
>NW_017259300.1:578590-579889 GCF_001594045.1 Atta colombica
TTAAAATGATACAATAATTTTTATATAAATAATTTAAATTTTTATAATTATAAAATGTTATAAAATAAATTCTATTTATAACAATATCTTATTATATTGTTACTGTCACACGAATAAGTTTTTGTAAGCTTTTTTTATTTAATTTTGCAATTTAAATTTGCACAAAAAATAATTGTATGTCTAATGTACGAAATTATCCGCGTCTGCAGTTTTAAACTTATCCTCGAATGTCATTATTTTTAGATGCACACAAGTTTACCTTATTACTTCGTGATACGAGCAAATTTCTGTTTAATTATTCTACTCACATGAGTGTCATTATCATAGAAGAGCCCTATCAAAACTTTGAAGATCTACCGAGAATCTGCTGACTATGTTCAAGGTGTCCTATTTCAACTTTAAGAAGACGCTATCCTCCATAACCTTCAATCGTCGGCGTAGATACTTGACCTCTTGGACATCCATCAAATGGAGTTTGTGAAAATTTTCTGCTTTTGTTTCTCGATACTATTTCAATCATTAAACGGCCCTCAAAAAGACACATTTTTTTGCGTGTTTCTAATAATTCGATATATCCGAAACTTTTTTTCTATTCTATTATAGTCATTTCATAATTTTTCTTCTCTTTCATCTTTTAAAGAGAGATAATGTTCATTTTATTTACGTGCGCAACAAATTAATGCTTTATAGATATTTATGTAAAGAGATCGGAAAGTTACTTTTTAAAAGTAAATTATTATTGTAATTTTCTTATATACGTCAAAAAAGCAACTAGTTATTGTTATTTACAGATTCTTAAAAATAACTCGTTACCGTTATTTAAAATGTAACGATTCGTTATTTTTTAAATGTCAAAACAAGATTATATTAAATAAATAATTTATTTTTGTAATACTTTTTGTTAAAATATTAATAAAAGCAATAAAATTATCTTTTTAAAAGACCATAAAAAATTTAAAGAGAAAAATTTTTAAATGTTCAAAGTATAAATTTAAAAAATTTGACTTTCATTAAATTAATAATGTTTTTCAAAATTTAATAAAATATAAAGTCATGAAATACAATTTAATTAATCATGCATTCACAATATTTTACGTAAATTATATATAAAAACGATAAGAAATACATATTAGGTATGGGAAAAAATTCGTGGCGTTTTTTTAATGCCATCTAATGAGAAAAACGCCATGAACTTTTTCCCACACCTAATATTATATGTATACATATACATATGTATACATATTATATGTATACATATATAATTACGTATTTATATATTATATATTTATATTATATATT
>NW_017259300.1:579936-581962 GCF_001594045.1 Atta colombica
ATTTATATTTATATTATATATTTATATAGTTATATATTATATTTTGATGCGAATATTTTTGTTATATTTGTATAATAAATTGTAAAGAAGTAATAAATAATATAAAAGTTTTTTTATATATATAGTAAAATGAAATAATTTTTTCTAGTCGGTATAATTTTTGTCTAATTTTTAATTTAAAAATGCCTTAACACGTATCCAAAATCCGGATATAAAATATTTTAAATAGTCTTTAAGATGTATTCAACATATTTTATGTTTTGATTTTGATATATGTGCTATTATTGTCAAAATTTGAACCAAAATTATTTCGATTTTAGATTAAAGTTTCTCATTATGTTATGCAAATAAAAGAGGACCTTCAAAATGGAATCGGCAGGATGGAGAGTCTTTACAGATTGGTCCATTTTTACTGGTAAGCTTGTTTAAACATCAAATTGGAAGTATTTATATTGTTGAGAAATTTTAATAAATAAAAAAAATAATAATAAATAACTTCACAATTTTAAGAAATTTTCTTTAGATAAAAAATGAATAAATAAGAATACGGGTAGGTAGGAATACGATTAGGTAGAGATGAGGGATATAAGTCCACAATGGAGTGAACCTTATTTTTATTGGAATAAACCATATTTATCCTTATTTTTATATGGAATAAACCATATTTATCTTTGATTATTGAAAATTATCCTTATATTCGTATTGTATCCCTACCTATTCATATTTTTTTATTTAATATTTTATAGTTTCAAATTATAACCGGAATTATAACCGAAATTTTGGTTTAAATCGCGACTTTTTAATAGTTTTAAATGTTTAATTATGTGGTAACTAGAATTTAATTCGAGATGGTATTTTTCCGTCTCCTACATTCACCCGTACGTACACCCACTTGTATTCAAGGAAACCTTCTAGGCTTACCTTTATATATATCACTTATACATATGATTTGTGTTACATACCAACCTACTTTCAACCTTATATTAGATCCTTTTCCGGCCAGATTAAACTCACCTTTTGCTGCTTCTGGCTAATATTCTGACTTTATATGCCAGAAATCAAAAATAAGGAGAATATTACCTTTTATTGCCGACTAATCATTGCCGGCAATAAGATTTGATGTACGAAACACAAACGTGTCGCGAAGGAGCCATCATATTAACAAAATTAATTTAAATAAATGGACAATTGTAAAATAACAATAATTCCATAAATATAAACAAATTTTGTATTTATTCTTTACTCGCATTTATTAAAAATATATATCATATTATTAAATACTGTCTAGCAATCTACATTAAAAAAAAAATCTTTACGTCAATAGCGTTCTGATTTAAAAAGACCGCAAATATTATGAAATTTAGATTAAATTTTTTAAAATAAACTTTATTAATTTTTATTATTTATTTTATTTTTTTTTATTTATTTTATAAACTTTATTTAAAAATAAATAATTGAACACGATTAAATTAATTACTATCTGACAGAATCCAAAGTCCATGTACGTATTTTCATCGATTCGAACGATTTCTGAATTTCATCTCAAAAGTATATGGAGATGAGAAATTTAGATGAATGAGGTAAGATCCGAAAGGGATAATAAAAATATTTCTTTGTATTTTATAAATTATTGAAATAATTTTTTGTGTAATATATTGTTTTAAAATTAAATACCTATTTTAAGAGACGCAAATCTAAACGAGACTCTCTCTCTTTATAAAAATAATTACTAGATAAAATTTTTCTTTCGTTACGAAGTATACATTGGATTTCATTAACTAAAATTATAAAAAACCAAAGTTATCAGTCACTTCGTATGGATAAGTTATAAAAGTTTAGGCTAAAGTCAGTGCATTGGTAACTGTAAAATAATTTTTTAAAAAATAATATATGTATATAATAAATACAATATATTGCTTTTTTGCATCAATTTATATAAAATTTAATCTTAGATGAGAATAGAATAGATAGAAAAAAATAATGAAACAATATTTGTCACATTGTGACAAACATTTTTTCATATTTT
>NW_017259300.1:582204-592554 GCF_001594045.1 Atta colombica
TTCTACTATATAGATATTTTAAATTTTTTGAAAAATTCTATCTTTGTGTACAATGTGTGCACTATGAATGTACTTTGTATATACAATAAATCAAATTCATATGCAATAAATTCAATAATAAGACGCATCTGAGTCTAAGTTTATCCTAATCTGTTATAACTTATCTATTTTAAGACAATAAATGCATGGAATACATTACATATATATTTATACTTATATTTATTTATATATTATTATTAAATTAATGCTTATATGCGTCTAGATATATATGGTATACAGGTATACTAATGAAATTACCACACATTTGTTATCTTAATAAAAATGTTAATTTATCACTCACCGACCGGATGCGCAACAGTGGAGTTACATCTGCAATGTCGCTGATTCTGCAACAAATAAATATAAAATCCAAATTAAAAGAAAGCAAAAAAAATGATTATTATTTTTAAAAAATACTATATAAACGCGTGTAGTTTTCTCAAAAATAATTATATAGTTTCGAAAATATATATTTTCATAAGTATCAAATTATTTATTCATTATCTAATTAGATATTTATAAAAATAATTACATCTGCTGAAGAAGATCTTAATAAGAATAAATTTGTATAAAATTAAAAATTTTTAAGTTTATTCTCCTTTTTTTCAATTATTATTTTTAAATCATTGTAAAATAAAATGATTTAGTAACAAGCAAAAAAATAATATTTATCGCAAGTTGCTCCATCGATGCTCGATATCTCTCTCAGACCTTCTCCTCCTCTCAGAATTGGGTTGACACATCATCCTCTCGCACAGGAAAACACTCGCGAATAATATACTATAATCGCACGAGGACTAATCATAATTAATTATAATTAAAATTCTGTCAATGGGTTTTATAAAATATCTATTAATCCCATAACTTCAACGGCACTCCCGAAGCAAACGCGCGATGTGACGAACTGGCTGCGGTTCGTTCACTTTCAATTAAATTGACGACGAGAATACGTTAGCTTCTCCGTCATTGGATTTTTATGAAGAGAATGATTTTATTTAAGTATTTAAAAATTTACCTAGAAATATAAGCCATTATAGGTCATTTTAATCAATACACGCGAATATTTTGAAAAGGAAAAATTTTTTCAAAAAATATTTCAGACAAAAGTTTCAAGGGGGAAAAAGACCTTGATTCTCCTTGAGAAAAAGTCCTTGAGGATATTAATTAAGGTGATTAAAAACCTATTTTGTATAATTCGATCAGATAGATTCGGAAAGAATAGAAAATTTTTAAATATTTTAGAAATTCATTCTCTTCGTGTATATTCTCGGGGGTACTGACCCCTCCCGCCATGTCAAAGTCGTACCCATGAGAGGGAAGATATCATCTAAAAAATATAATATATAATTATCTATATTATTAAGCAATTATCATTTAACCTTTATTTAATATCAAACATATATCAATGCACCATTACAGCGAAATAAATTCAGACCAGATAAAAAGGTTAAATTTCTTATTATAACATCTGTAAAATATTAGAGTATCAATCGAATGAAATAAAGATTAATAATAAAGAAAAACATTTCTTTTATTACAAGCTTATTGCCAAATAATTCCAAGGTAATTTTTTATACGAACGCGTCAATCATATCACAAAAAATACACAAAAACTAGAAATTAATTAAATTATTAATTATACCATCAAGTATATTAATTATGGAAATATAAATCGCATGAATTATTTTATTTGCATAAAGGTACTTATTAACATTACTTTTTTCACTTATTAATTTTACTCAAATAATATTATTTAAATTATAATCGAGAGAATTACATGAAATGAAAGAAAAATTTTATTTTAAATAAATAATTATCGTCTATAATTATTGAGAAATAATTATAAATCTTGTTTTCTATCACGTTTTAATTCCAATTAAATGAACCGTACAAAATATTTCTGTTCTGTAATGTCATTTCGATCCATTTATGAATAGTCGTGCGAGCTATTAATTGTATATTGTGAGCATTCATAAAATACATTTCGAATTATCCAGCACTTATCGCGATTGCGTTTAAAAAAGAAATTATTCAAAAACACCTGAAGCGGCACTGTTATCTACCCGCACGAGTCTCATGCGAATGATACACGGCGAATGCGCGTAAAAATGACGGACCGTTCGCTCGCCGCTGTCACGCCACGCCGCGCCAAAACAAACATCAAAGTCGCGGCATTAACTATTCAAATATTAACGTATATTACGAAATAAGTAAAATAATCTGTTCGTTACATTTTTAATATTCTCTAAGAAATAGATGCACGGTTTTTGCTTTATTTCTTAGAGATTTGTTAAACACAATTTAACTATATCTTAGATATTTCAATTATGTTACAAGCGATTATTAGTTTGTAATAAATTTATATTACACGAAATTCGCGTAATGTACATAATATTTTTAATCCACAGTACACACTCTAATTTTTGGTATTCTTATTGCATATAGGTCTTTCGTGTTCTGGATTAATTTTTATCACTTTTACAAATATAATATATTATTAAACAACTTTTACTTTGACATTTTCAGAAAATATTTGTAAAGTTATTTATTTATAATAAATTCTTATATATAATACAATTGTTGTATATAAATTAAAGAAAAAAAATGCGCACATGAATAACTCAAAGGTGTACACTAAGAGTTAAAGATAACGCATTGTTTTTTGTTACTTTTGAATTATTTAATTCTGCTATTCATGTCTTATTTCATATTCTTCATCCGAAAAAAGTAAATTTAAAATAAGTACTTAAATTAAATTCAAATTCATAATGCAATGTGAGATTTGTTGAATTTTAAGCACCAAGTTAAAGAGATGATATCGATCGTAAAACAGTGCTTTGTAATTCCTATATTCTATATATCTATGATTCTGTCACGTATACATATTCTGTTTTAAATCTGAATAAATAATACGAAATATTTACATCATTGTTATTGTGTCGATACGTTTAATCTAAAAAAAATTAATTACACATGCGGATTGCTGAATATTCATTATTCTTTCTGACAAATATTCAACTAACGATTTTTATCTTATTGAATAAAATTAAACGTTATAATTTTTTTTTAATTTTTTTGGTATTTTATATTAATATAAAAATTATACATGAAAATTATATCAAAAATAAGCTCAAACTATAAAGAGTAATAATAAAAATCACTATTAAATTCGTTATCGTTACTTAAAAAATATAACTACATTACTATAACAGTTAAAAATAAAAAAGATAATATTGTTAGCAAAAAAAAATAACAGTAATGACGTTACAAGTTACGCGTTACTTTTCATCTCTAAATACGTGTATCTATATCAAACTTCGTTTTTATTATATTTTTTCACTTTCTCTTAATTAAATACAGCAAAAATGTTAAATAATATGCCTTATGTGTATACATTGCTCTCTTCTTTAAACTACAAAAAATAACGTCTCTTTTGATGACGAGTTGAGGGATAAAGTAGGGATTTAGCCTGAAAAAAATCGCGACTACATTTTCTCGGATTATCATATCACGGCTCAGCTCGACATTCACGATTTACGGCATTTACGCTACGACGTCCGTCTTTATACCATGGAAAACGTGCGTTATCGCAAGTCCTTTTAGTACTCACCAGGTCGCACAAGGTAAATCGTTACGTATACTGCGTTGCGAAAGAATTGCGCCATAGGCAACGTAAGGGTATCGTAATATCAATATCTCGCAGTAATAATTTGATATACGAGACTGGAGCTATACGGTTGCCATAATTCTGCCGACTTTGCTAACCGTTTTAGTTTTTCGTATTTGGAAGGCTTCCAGTAGCAAGGCATCCCGTGTTTCTCTGTGCGCACGAAGGCTAAAATATACTCGCCTCAAAATGTGCGGAAAACGTACGAACAGGCCGTACGTTACTTGCACGATCGGGTAAAGGCAGACTCGTATCTCCACACAGGCACTGCATACCCGTACGTGTATTTGTCCACGTAGGTACTTGTGTACCTGAACGAGTGCCAAAAATTTCCGATCCTACAAATCTGCTTCTCAGCCTAACTAAACAATTTTTGATCTCCGCGCGCCTCCTCTCTTTTCCAATCCTGTAAGTCGCGAACGATTCGAATTTTAGATGCATTCGACAATTGTTCGCGACGTTTTATGCAACAAAATGTCAGATTCCTGTCGCTCTTCTTGTAGATTTCTTATTGAAGTATATTTACTTACTTTTAAATTTCTTGACAAAATGTGATCGGTTGCCACGAAACTTTCAGTTTAGTGAGAAAACGACACGTAAGATTTAGCATGTATTCGGAGTAACTTGGAATAACATTACGTTCGTTGTTCCATTCTGTGACACGGAATCTATTTTTCACCGTATCTAAAGTTCCATCTACCATAAAAGAGGCTAATGATTAGATTCTTGTATTGTTCACGCAACACAATTCAATAACGATTTTAACCTAAAGATTTTATACAGCATTTATTTTCCTAGATCATAATTTGGGTTCATTTATCATGAATATAGATCATACGTTGTCTTGTACGCGTGTGCTTTTATCACTGTCTGATAACATCGTTGATTTTCCTCGCGTAGTTATTGCCAAGTTTCCTACGGTTTTCTCGTGTTTCGAGGCAGTTACCGGTAGCTCGCTTCCGCAACAGGCATGCCTGAGGTAATCGTCCCGCACGGCTCATTTTTCTCAGCTTGAAGCCATCGATCGTAGCAAGTCGCTCCGGCCGGCGTTCGTGAATGGACGATGAGGAGAGGCACGACACAGAGTCGCGAGTATCATTAAAGATGGATCAAAAACAACGTCTAATGTGCTCCCGAGATACCAGTGGATCGATACGAAGTCACATTATTGTGCGATATTACGCAAATGCTACGAGATGAATGCTTTTATGCGATAATTGTAAAATATATTATCACGTATATAAATTAATTCTATTTATCGTGCAGAATGTTAAAGTTAGCTTCAAATATTTTACAAAAATATATAGAAAGAGAAAACCAATGCCTTCCGTTGCAATTCTTATTTCCTTTTTCTTTTCTTCCTCAAATACGAAATAACAAATTTTCAACTTTGGGTGCTATTTGATGACATAAGTCAATACAAGTCATTCTATCTTTGTCACTCTCTGAATATCAAGAAGAATAGAACAACACTTGTCGATTTGTCATCAAATGGAAAAAAATCCTTTGTTTCTTAACAAATAAGTGTTTCTTAAAAGCTTTACATTAAAAAAGGATTTGCTTTTTAAACAATTCTATCATTTTTAAATTTTCAAAAGCTTCGCTTTGAATTTTTTTTGTAATATTATAACACAAATTCGTAATATGTGTAATATTTAGCTGTAAGAGATTTAAATATATTTCTTTTCTATAAAAATTAATACAATTGTGATGGTATAAAATACCTCTTATTATTTATTAACAACTTATTTAAGTGATGTATTAAAATAATAACATTTAATATCAAACAATCACACTTTTACAAGATTTTTGCTTCTTAGCACCTAAATGATGATTCTTATATATTTTAGTTTACTCTGTAAAGTAAAAGAAGTATAAATATAAAAGTCATAAATTGTTTAAATTTGTAAAACTTTAAAAAATGAATTACTTAATTTCTCAAAATCTGTAGGCGATAAAACCTTTTTTAGTCTTACATTCATTTATATTATAATAACAAAAAATACATAAGGTTTATCATTTAAGTGTTGCAAAACAGAAACCTATAAATATATTTATATATTACACATAAAAAAAAATTATATTAATATTTAAATAAAGATCTTTATGTAAATTTGAAAGAAAGAAATATTTATATTAAATAATATTAATATTGATATAAAATTTTGTGTTGAATTTTTAACATATCCGAGTTTTAATTTAACATAATATGATTGGGTTACTTGAATATTTTGTGTTAAATTAAAACTTAACATTTCTCAGTATTAAAATAATACAATTTATAGGTAAGTAAACAAGTAACATAAAAATAATAGTTTTAAAATATAAATTCTAAGAATAAATTAATAATAAATGTGAATTGATTTAATATATTATAAAGGTTAATGTTATTGAAGAAATATGTTTTGTATAACTAGAAACTCTTTCTTACTTTTGTTACATATATTTTTTATATGTAAAAAAATACAGATTTTTGTTTGATTTGTTGATTATTTTCTCTTTATAACAGTAAATATTTATTAAATCTATATATTGCATATGTTAAATATCACAGAGATATCGTCTAAACTAAAAATAGCATCTAACTTAAATTTAACATTATAAATGTGTCAATTAACATAAAATTTGTTTTTAAATTGTGTCAAAGTATTATGCTTTTTGTATTTTTACATAATATTTGTGTTATTTTTTAACATATTCATCTTATGTTAAATTAACACAAAAGTTTTAATGGACCGTTTGAGAACGTTTGTGTGAAATGTGTTAAATTTAATACAAACTTTTTTACTATGTACTTATTATAAATAGACATGTACTTATTATAAACAGAAAATAATTTTTTTAAATCTATATTTCTGTCGTAAATACAAGATAGCTAAGAATAAATTTAAAATGCATTGACAAGTATATTTTCGCACTGTTTGTGAATTAGTAAAACGTATACGAGGAGTGAGGCTCATGTTTTCCTTATAGCTCATTGGTTACAAAGCTGATGAACATCGTTTGCCGCAGGCGCTGACTTCTTGAGTCACTTTGATTTAGACAATCTTGTTTCGTTGGCAAGTTCACTTGGAAATTTAAAATAGGGGTATGAATAAGAGGGAGAGAGAGAGAGAGAGAGAGAGAGAGAGAGAGAGAGAGAGAAATGAGAAAAGAGAGAAGTTTCCGCTTGTCGGTGAAATCGGGCGGCAGCAAAAAAGAAAAGTTAAAGGGAGAAGCTACCGCAGCGAACACTTCTAGTTGCTGTCTGAAGTATGTACTTTCAGGGTACAACCCGCCTACTATTTCGAGCGCGAAGCATTCGTAATTTGTAAACTCAGCCAAGTAGTGTAAAATATTTATTTATCGAAGCATCGGTCGGAAAAACTCTTCATCAATATTGTTCTTAAAAAATTTTGATTGATTAACTTGCAGAAAATATTATGAAAAATAAGATTGCATCGCAAAGGTTTAGCTACCTCGCTTATATCTTATAAAGATAGTAAAATATTTATAAAGATTACTCGGCTGTATAAAACTATGAATTAAACTTGTTAAACGTATACATATTTCAGATTAAAATGTCGCGAAAGCTCTAAAAATATTTTCTTTAAAATAATCTTAATCTTTCCATGAACAAGTAATAAAAATATAATGGCAATTTAAAAATCGATTCTTCAAATTAAGAAATAAAATGAGAAAATCCCTTCTCAAAATCATTGTTTCAGGGAAGAAAAATAAAAACTGTAAAGTTCTCAGAAGTGTAAAGTTCATTACATTCACATTTCTTTATCTCATTAAAGTATAGTTATGTATTAGTTATGAATTAAAGTATAATATAGTAATGTATTAAATTATAATTAAGTTTATATAGTTTAATTAACTATGTAAACTTAACTATAATTTAATACATTAATGAAAAAAAATATAATTATAAAAATAAAAGTTTTTTGGAGTGTTCCGAGTATTTCTTAATTACCTACTTTCGTTTCATAAAGTCATTTACCTTTTGAAAGCTTAAAAAGTATCCATGTTAGAGACATTTTTATGACATTCCTACACACTTCCGATTTCAAGGAACAGCGTTAATCGTTAACAACACGATACTTTTTCGATAGACTTTTATACAATATTTTGATTTGTCTTTTGATTAGCATCTTTTAAAAAGTTTTACAAATTAGTGGTATAAACAATATTTAAATTGCATAGTAATACAACTTGCATATTTTAAGTACTTTTGTAATTCTATTGTTGTAGTTTTGTTTTAAACAAAAATTTTATTCTATAAGTACATTTTACACACAGTCCTTGTCGTTTTAAATTAATAATTTAACTCCTAATGTGTCTTCATAAGTTCTGTTTTTTTCTTGATGATTGAAACAGATTGCACCGCAACAAATCATACACACCAATATTAATCGATTATGTTATCAATTCTATATTTCAATATGAATTAAAAATATAGACATCTTCTCTTATTAAAATAATTATTACAATGTTGTAATAATCATATAGATAAAAAGTTACAAGCTTAAACTAATCTTTATAATTAAAAATAAACATCATCTTTTAGTTAGCTTATCATGGTGGATAAAACATATATTTTAATCTAAATGTAAAGAATCTATTTGTAAAGAAATTGTTCAATACAATCAAAATATAGAGTTTATATACTGTATATAATATGTGTTAAGTACACTTCTATAATCATAGAAAATATGATACGGAAAATCTCTTAAAATGACACAACGATAGCGATAAACATTTCTTGTGGAAATATTTTTTCAAATATATGTTATTTTACTGCAAAATGCAAAATCTGTAATCAATTATTTTATAGTGTAAATAATAAACAAGAGTTAGGAAAGCATTTAATAATACACCATCCAAAAATCCAAAAATAGTACATAAAATACGAGAAAAAAATGACATGTTCCTGGTCGCGACATTTTATATTTGACAACGAAAATAATGAAATGAAATGCAATTATTGCCATTTTTTTAATAAAATATATTACGGATTAGATTTTTTAAACGTCACTTGGATAAAATACATAACATATATATGTAACATATATAAATACAAATTTATAATCTTGTGGAAGAATCGGTGATATAAATACCACAATAACGCAACAATCTATAGCTGAAGAAAATGCGGCTACAAGTTCGTTAATGTACAACGCGTTAATGTACTACGGGAAAACAGGATCAATTGCAGTAAGTACCTATAAGAGCTATGACCCACAAAGAAACTTAAGTAGTAAAACATAAATACTAAGCGAATTGTCCAATCATAGCAGAGATTGTCATAATTAAGCAAATTCAACATGTCAAGCGGCGTCTAGAAGGAGATTTTAAGGCGTAAAACTTAAGTTTTAAGCTTTAAACCGTAAGAAATTGGCCAATCATTGTCGATTGTTCTCACATTCGACTCAATTTTTTACAATTCAAGGTTAAGTTTTACGCTTCAAAATCTCATTGTAGACGTCGCTTTAATTTCCTTATTACCTACGTCTTATTATTTAAGCTTTGTATGCCATAGTGCTTACGAATATTAATGTTTTGTTTTTCCTGATTTGTTTTATTATATATAAAAGGTAGAATGTTGAATACTTGTAGATATATAATCTCTGTAAATATGTATAAATTTGGGTACTATTAATTTAATGTTTATTATATGTATGTTTATTATATGTACTTTATAAAAATAGCAATTATTGAATTGAATAATTTCATTTAGTAATTTAAATGTTCTACTAATTTAAATATGTGCTGTTATCTATATATTATTTGATACTCAGTGATAAATAAATTTTTTTACATGAGAAACTGCACAAGTATTATAAGACCTATAAATAATAATTGAGCTAGAGACTTTTATAAGAAATATGAAAAATAAGATTTTCAGTTTTGGTTTTATATTCAAATAATATATATAATTACAGATTTTATAATTCTAATTACACCAATACTTTTCCTTTTTGTAAAAAAATTAATTTGTACATACAACATAGATTCAGTCAAAGAAATCAACAGAATGTATTCAATTCTATGATGATGTGGAAATTTAGAGACAATTTTGTTTCGGATGCTATATAAATTTGGTCCCTAATATATAAATAGGCACACTTGACGAGTAATTAATCGCTTTGCATTGTTACTTAACAAGTACAAAGTAATTTTACTATTATGTGTAAAAAATAAACTGCCTTACGAATATATAACTTATTAATTGTTTTATTAATTACTTACTAATCAATCCAATGTCGTAAAGTACTTTCTTACGTCAATATGTCAATATTATACATTTCTGTATTCTATATGTGTATTCTGTAATCTATATAACGAACGTATAACTACACATATATTATATTATAATTATACAATTTGTCCAAATAATATCTAGATAATATTGAAATTATTCCAAATAATTATTGTGGAATTGAGACGTTCAAATTATTTGAATAATTCAATTATTATTCTAATGTTAAAATTTGAATTGCGCACGTGTATGTATAATTATTTCTTATTTGTATATATAATATTTATTTTAAAATAAATCTTACAGAATTTTTAAAAAATGTTTAAATATGTTTAAATAAATTATAACGTAATAATTAAAAAATTATAATTGTGTCACATTTTATATAATGTATTTGTTT
>NW_017259300.1:592654-603786 GCF_001594045.1 Atta colombica
CGTACAAGCTGACATCTCTGAAAGTACATATTATAATATATATGTACCTACTATTGAGAAAAACGCTTCAACAAAAACTGTATGGTCTGAAGCATTATTCAATGTACTGTTAAATTAAAAAATAGTTTTTCTTTTCCTGAAAAACTTAATTTTTTATTTGTGTCACTTTTGAGTTAGACGGGATATATTTTAATTAATATTAGTACACGTCTCTTTATAAAATAATTTTCAGAAATGCAATCTATTTTATTCTTTATTAATAAACTTACTAATTTAAATTTATTTTCTAAGAATAAAATTTTTTTCATATATCTTTCTTGTACACAAATATATATTTTTTGCACTCGATGTATATATTTTCGTAAAGTTATTTTTCCGAACGACACGTCAGAAATCATGGAAATAGCGCATTCACCTACCGCTGTTGCCCTTCAAAAAGATCTCGCAAAATGAGGTCAAAACTCACATACTAGTCTGGATTAGAATTTCATCATGCCCGCAGTTATGCCACTCTTCGGGACAATGCAAGACCTTTCTCTGCGATGGCGCTAGTCGAAATAGAAATTTCTCTCGGGTTGACTGGATGGCAGGAATTGGACTCAGGTGGATGCACGCTACATCGATTATCGAAGTGGTACACGTTACCTCTCACTACAGCAACTTAACGTCGCTTTTCTTCGTCGGAGAGGAGTTAGAGAAAGACTGAGAAGAGGAGGGAAATCACCTCTATCCTTAAACTCCTTCAGAGACGATTCCCTACATCTATAGAGATGCATCCCTGCGCGTGGCACGTTTCCTCATAATCTTCGCAGCTCCCCTCAACCTCACATCGGTATCGTACCGCAATCCCGTTTAGCCTCCGCCCTCGAGAACGCCAATTGTCTATTGGAATTTGATAATAGTTCGTCGCCGCAATGTAAAATTCATGAGCAACCCTAAGATTGTAACAATCGAATATCGCCGCGGGTTACGCGTGCAAAGTTAGGGATTGTATCGAATTCCAGAGCAGACACATGACATTCTCGTCTAGCCAGAGGCAGAGCGGATGGGAAACCAGATCGAGCGATGTAACTGACATTAACCGAATTGTGTCTCCGACTTTTTTCCACCCGCAAGGAATACATGTTGCGTTACACGAGGCGTCGATGCGTGTTCGATGCGAACAGAGTCGGATTTCGATATATTCCACTTGCTATATGGAATGGTAAACTCCTATATACCTCCTAGAATTTCAATGCGCGCGGAAACTCCTCAGGGTGCTTTTCTATTGTCAGAAACCATGAAGTCAATGAAAATTCATAAATTTGTGATACTAATACAAATAAAGAGTAAAATAAAAAACAGATGCAATTTTTTTGAATGTTATATCAAAAAAATTGCATTTGACAACAAGATGAGTTTTAATAACTGAAAAAATAAGTTAGAAAAAGGAAAAAATTATTTTCCAGTTTGACAAAAAATTATCAACTAAATAAATATATATCGGGAAATAAAATACATTTCTTAATAAAATCAAATGTCATCTTTGCCATTTTCATTTAACAGCCCTTAAAAAAAAGGCTATCCTTTTGAATTATAACGATTTCGATGATTTTTTTTATTAAGTTAAGTTTATTCACTTTTGATGATTTATATAGTAGTAATATTTACTTAATTTATTCATAGTAATAATTCGAATGCCACGTTTTTTAAGTTGTGCAATCACTTTTGAAATAACGAGACAATATACAAGCGTATCAATTATTTAAGAATATTACACTACATAATTCTTCATGTTGTTTAAATTGAAACGACATAACGTCAAAAAATAAATAAAAAATGTACAGATAAATTTTCTATGCTTATTACTAAAAATAGAAAAAAGTATAATTGTTGACAACGATTAAAAATTCTATTGTATTAATTGAATATTATACGGAAAAGCAACTGATTGATCATGCATCTATTAATTAACATACCTAATATGATCGGATTATTGAATGTAATAAATCTTAATTGATATTGTTATGTATTTGCAAGCTATCTAACATCAGAATGCATTATCCATCACATTTCGTCGATAGAAGAGCATTTTGAATGAAATCGCACAATCTCATTCCATGCTATCACTTCAATACGAAACTGCAGATGGAACAGCTCGATGTCTTACATTAACTTTTGTTATAGAACTCCATTTCTATTTCCATTCCTTCTATTTCCATCAATTCTCTAAACTTCCTATCCTTCATCAGTTAAATTGTCTTTACATACTAACTCTTGAAATATGTATAATTTCATCAAAACCGATAAGAAAGTTTAAAGTATATTACTTACTCTATGCACAGAATGCAAAATCTGTTATAATTGTTATTACACTCTGTTATTAAATTTATGTAAATATGAAGTGTTAATAATATTCAATAAGCATTTTGATTATTATTGTCCGTGACTAATAAAACAATTACAACAATTAACAATTAACAGAATAAATACTTTCCAAAAAAGAAGCAAATCGATTACTCAATAAACGCTAGGTGTGAAATTATTGCCAGCGTACCAAGTAATAACTTCGTGCTTGTGAAGCCTCATGCTACGGATAACTTTTTAATTCACGATGGCGGAAAGTAGTAAGTCCGCTCTGCTTTCGATTGGCCCTTCGCTGGTATCTCGAAACGCGCAAAGAAAGAGCTTCTCGACTTCGCGGTTCCACTGGCGGAACTACTTCCCGAGAATCGTTCGTGCTATCGCAAAAGAAGAATCGACGATCGCGTGGCGAATACACCTTATATACAACAAAAAGTACTCGCTCAGAGGAGGGCTGAAGGGTGAAAGAAGGTAGCGGACAGGCAAGGGAAAAAGGCGATTGGAAAAATACGGTGAAATTGCGCTTCGGTAGACACACCAGCTCCCAGTAAGTTGGAAATAGCGAGAATACCAATGTGCAAAGCAGCTAAGGCCTGAGCTCATGGTCGTACCGCGCCTTCCGAGTTGCTGTCGGGGAGACCGCGATAGAAGCATTCGGGACACGTAGAGTACCAGGCAATACTTTACCGTCAACGAAATGAGGAATTCGGCCAGTTTGCAAGACACCTCACGCCAATGTGGCTTCTCGTTCCATCTCGTATCTATCCTTCGAACGGTCAACTTCAAATGATTCAACTTGTGAATCACTTGACGCCAAGAAATGTATGCAAGTCATTAAACTGATATCGAGCCACGCTTTATGATACTTTATAGTCGTAACAAGTTCGCAATTAAATAATTCATCACTGGCATAAGACGATTAATAATTATTAACAAATATTTCGTAACCATCAACTTGTATCTTATGATGCTTTACAAGTTACATGAAAACATCGTCAATTATGTATAACTTCTTTAAAACTCATCGAAAACTGTAACTGTAAACGTTTTTATTGATATTTAAATAATAATTTTCATTCTGCAAAACAAACTTGTTTTGATGCAAGCATCTGTAACCATTGTTAACAATAATATTTTTTCTATTATTAGTAATAAGCGTAGAAAATTTATCTGTACATCTTTTACATTACTTTAATTTAAATAATATGAAGATTTATATGTATGCTAGCGCGCAAAAATATTTGCCTTGCCCGAGTTTTGTATATATCTTTCTTAAATTCCATTTTAGAGCTCTACTATATAATATTCAACAAAAAATAAACTTTCAAAACGCTGAAAATTGTACAATTTCAATTATATATATCACCAAAAAATATTAGGTAAACAATCAGTGCAGAAAAAAAAAATAAAAAAGCATTTTAAAACTTGAAACTAGAATTTTAACATGCTTTCGGCGGTTTTCCAAAAGAATTGTTGTTTTTACAGTTTTATATCTCAAGAAAAAGATTACATTATTATGTTCCTTTGTAATTTTGAAGAATATATATAATGTGATTTTTGTTAATATTATAAATTAATTATCAATACAAAGTCGCAACAGTAAATTTTATATAAATATACACAAAAAAAGTCACAATTTGAAAAGGATGATTTGAAAAGGGTGTTTTTTTTAAAGATTAAAAGGTATAAAACAAAATTGAATAAATTGAAAAAATAATGACAAAAATGACATTCGTATTTCGAAAAGCATATTTTTTTACCAATATTATTGGATTAGCCATTAATTTTCTATTAGTCGAAAAATAAATTTTTCCCTTATCGAAAATTTTAATTTTTTAAACTGTGTTACTTTTAAAGTAAAAAAACGATATACAGAACACAAAACTATAATTATCAATTATAAACTATAACTATCTATTATAAACTATCAAATATTACTATTAAGTCTAACATCTAGAAGATTAGAAAAAAATTGAAATTTTTTATCAATCTCTTAGTTAAGAACGATAGAATGGGCAAATACTTTTGAGTGATAATACAGTGTAATAAAGATTATCCCGCGTCTTTTCTACGGCAGTAACTTGAGATGAAGGCGACATTCTACGCCGGTGCATATCAAGTATGCTAATGGATTATGCGCTTCGAATTTATCATACGAAGGCGTCAACCAGTACTGAATTTGGTTATACGACGTCAAGCTGATTAGCGCATAATGTAATCAACCCCCCTCAATAAAGCATCATAATTCCCGATATAGGAACAGCCGAAATCAAGCCAGTATTGCCTATGAGCCAGCTGATAACGCTTCATAATACCGTAATTATCGCCAAGCTAGGCGTCATCGATCATATACTCTGCCTTATAACGATGAAAGCCGAACGTACCATCTGTAAATTGTCTCATATGAAAATCATAGCAATACAAGACGAATAATCAGCTTCACTATGTATACACACGCATCAATTACTAACTTATGCAAATAGTAAAAACCTAGTCAACCAGTCAAACTGGCTGACATATTACATTTAAATCTATTAATTTCATCCAATCATATCTCCTCTTCGGAACTTCAGTTTCCTCGAAGTAAAAATTTTATTAAAAAAGAATGAGTTTGAATATCTTAACAAAATAAAAATAATAATCGAGATTGTATAAAAAAAGTCTGATAATAGCTATTAAATGTTGATGAAAATAATTTCAATTAAAGGCTTGATTAATAAAAAAATAATTTTACTCTTTTAACAATGATTATCAAATGATTAATTATATTATTATGTTTTATTAAATTATATTATATGTTAGTATCTTGAGATGAATTGATCAATGAATTAATGCCTTTGTAAACGCAGTTCTGCGTTCTTTATTAGTAATATATTGTGATGTTTTCATTTATTATTATATAATGTATCAGGAAACACAATGATTTCGCGAATGCAAATTTCTGACATTGAAAAGAATCCGAACTAGGATGGAAACGTTTGGAGTTTGTATGAGAGATTAAATATTTCACGCCGAGATCCAATGCATTAATTAATTGATTCAAGAATTCAAAGATATTTATATATAAGAAAGAGAAAAATTATTTTTAATTATATTAACTAAATATTTGATTAAAATTATTTCACTTAACATTTGGTAGCAAAATTATAAAACTCTTTTTTTCAATGTATATATCACAAAATATAAAAAATATTTTTAGAGAGAGTTAAATCTCTAACAAAATTATATAAAAATTTGGAATGCCGGATAAATATATAATTTACGTTAAATCTATTTAGCTGAAGAAAGTTTAATCTCCGCGGCGTGTGGCCTTTTAAATTAATCACGTTATTTTTTCATTTGTAAACTCGTAATCTGTGCCGCGCGCGCGGTACTAAAATATGTAGAATATTACAGTCAGGCCATATATTTCCACAATGTGTTCCGTGCACGGAAAGGTCCGAAAATCACCCTCGTACACAGACATAAATCGTCAAAATGTTCGCGCACTTCTCCGTATCCTCCTTCGTGTATATAAGTCAAAAATCGTCGGTTACAGCCGACGCGCATTGTCGTCAATCGCAGGAAACAAATATTTTTCCACTGGCTCCGAGAGGAGGGAATTTCTTTTCGAAAACACGCGCGGCGTTTGACATTACGCTCGAGTGTGGGGACAATCCCTTTTTGCCGAACGATTGCAAATATCGACGGATTTGCGGAATCGTCGGTCAAATTGAATTGCAAAGAACCTGTCGTTCGTGGCAGCTTTTCCGCCGAAAGCGTAACGATAACACACGTGTTTACGCATACGCACGCGCCGCGATCGACGAGTTTACTTGTCATCGATCTCCGTCTACGATAACAGAAATTGATCTTCAAAGAGTCTCCGCTTTCTTACGTGTATATCTTTCTCCACCCTCTCGCCGTTCTCCATTACCGAACCGATGCCATTTAAAATTCAATCAGTCTGTATGTCTTTCCTATGAATAATATTGGCAGTATATCAAAGTCGTGCTGATGGTACGCTCACGATTCGAATAATCGGACGAGAACATTGTGGTATCGAAAACTGTTAATACTACTGCTAGACCACCGATATGAAATTGATTTATAAAGGCAGTCGTATCCAACATGATATCGATTTAATCCTTTAACAACACGATATTTTTATAATATACATGCGTACAACGGCAATAAGAATTAAATTGCGAATATATATTCTTGTTTGCTCTGTTGCAATTAACTATCTGTATTAAAAATATGAATCACGAAAATGTAAAATTTTTCCACGCGTATCATCGGAGATGAATGAAAAATATATCTATAATTGAAAACGATGGAATCTGAATTTTTTCAATAATTTTCTATGTGATGATCAAATCATTAGAAAATAGCAAAATTAATCTAAAATCTATGTAAATCTATACATAATAAAACAAAACGCAATTAGTGGGATTGACTCAATTCTTATGTAAAAATACGTAACATAATTTCAGGTTTTTCTTCAAGTCATCTTTAGTAAAAATACAATGCCATATCTTATGTATTTCTAGTTATTTATTGTCCAAGTGAAAACAAGAATGGATCTTAAATAAATGAGTACATTATTGTACACAATGGGGTAAAGATGTAAAATTAGGATAATAAATGTAGAAACTCTGCAATAAGACGACACAGATTAGAGCAATGGTTTTTATTGAAGTATTTAAAATTTGACTAGATACATATTTGAAAATAATTTTGGTTTGATTTTCAAAATATGCAATTATATAGGATTTAAATTGGTTACTAGATATTAAAATTTTTTGCAGCAATGTCATCAACGTTTAAACAGTCTATAATTAGAAGCACAAAAGCGTAGATTTTTGAAAAAAAAAACAAGTATACTAAAAATTAAAGTAATATTTTAAAAGCACATATTATATTCATTAAAGTGCATTTATTTAATTATGGCATCCAGTCATCATTATCATTAATTATAATTTGTCGGGACATGACTCCTATAAAATTTTGAGCTAAAATTTTAGGTAAAAAAAAAATCTTCAAATTTTCGAATATATCAAAGATAACAACTTCAAAATAAATATTTCATATTTCTTAAAGCTAATCTTTGTGGTTAATCAGATAGGCTAATCCACCGATTGATGTCATTTTTACATTTGTAAAAGTTTCATAAAAAGCGCGTGCAAAGCATAATTACAGCTATAATTAATGATAATGGTGATTAAATGCCATAACTAAGTAAATAATAATAAAAGTACATTTTAATGAATAAAAAACATTTAAAATATAATTTCAATTTTTAATGTACTTGGTTCTTTTCAGAGAACTGCTAACTACATTGAGAAAAAAAATATTTAAAAATTTATTTGTGAAAAATATATTTATTTCGCTGAAATAAATCTTCATTTAAATACGGCAAAATGAAATTTTATATGTAAATAAGCCATCTATTTTTACAATTAATGAAATATATTTCACAGAAATGTATATTTTGTCATCATAATAAAATTTTTTCATAACTATAGATATAAAAAAAACGTCGAAAGTAATATTTGCTTCGTAATACTTTGACATGTTGTGGACGCTCTTGTGCCACTGATTGTATCTAATTATTTTGTTGATGGTTCAACAAAAATTATTTTTAAATCTGCACCTAGTTAAATTTTTAATTATTTTATAGTATGTAAAATTCTTTCCATATACTAATATTTGTTATATTGTCAGAGAATAAACATATTCGCGCGAAATACTCTATTAATTATTACATTCTACTCTTAATCCTCATCTGTGCGTAATATTAATTAATAAGGGCTGATAAACAAGAGGATGAATCAATGCATTAATTATATGTGTAAATGAAATTTCAAGCGCGTTATCTCTTTAGAAACGTTACGACAGTTATGGCAAAGTAACATAATAGCGAAACCATCAAAATTTACGGGAATTTAACATCGTGAATTCGAATTCGTGCCAGTTTATTTCTGGAATACGGGCCGCAATGACAGCTATTAATCAGCACTGGCGGAAGGTCAATTATCCAAATGTCAATAATTATTAAAAATTTCAAATCAATAGGATCGTCCCGCGGCTAACGTTGCATATAATTGCTTTATGCACTCGGTAATTAATACGCGCGACGATGCAACCAGAACGTTAAAGAGAAATCCGCATATAATTACATAGTACACTACAATATATACATTATACATTACAATGTTACAATATTACATTTAGAAACAAATCACATGCATTATAGTACACAAAGACAAGTGTGAAATTATCATCTGGATTACATATTGATTTTATGAGAAAATAAGAAAATAATTATCTTAATATTTTACCAAGAATATGCATAGCAAAAACAACTAATTTACGTAAAAATAAACGATATATACTTTTTATTCCAAATAAATAAAGATTTGACTTATGAATCGATAAACGCTTTTGCCTAGAAATGTTTTGTATTTGTTTGACTATACATTTTTCTCTAAATACAATACAATAAAATCGATTAAAAATCAAAATAATAACGTCCGCAGCACATAATATCTAATATATATGTGCCAACAAAAGATCGTCGAGATTCTTCGCGGTAAAATAGATTACGTGTTACATAGCCATTGAACGTTCTTATACATTCCGTTACACCCTGTAAAGGTCTAAGCTTATATTCCCGCCACGTTCTCAATGGATCGTCAATCTTCTTCGAACAGACGATAACTACCACGTCTAATATCCCATCGTTCACGAACGAAGATCCGCTCTTATCCATTGAAACAGTGACCGCCGTTAAGCGACGCTCTCGTAACTGGCCGATTGAGTGCAAAAGGGCGTTGGTTCACGAAATCCGATCGGGACATCGCGTCCACACATGTGCGGGAACGCATAACAATTATGTGAGATTAATGGTATGTGTAGTGTTCCCCTTCTCTATCCCCAATCTCTCTGTCCCGTTAGGCATCTGCCGAGCACAGTTAAATCCCGACTACCTTTGTCTCTTATACCGCATGCGATCGGTTTTGCGAAACCGTAGATACGATGAGAGGGCACGGCGGTTTCTGATTTTCGATCGATTGCACCGCAAATTGTTACCGCAAGCAATACCCCGCGCGAATGGAGTGAAGAAGATTGATGTTCAATACCGTCGAAAAAAGGCTCTAGCTATTGATGTAACTCGTGTATATGAACTGCTCGTTTTATGACGATCACTTTGCTTTACGTTCTACATGAATTTGATGCGGACGCATCTGTCTCGTCCAATACCTACGATAGTTTCCGCATTTAAAAATTTCGCCAACTATTTCCAAGCACGTTCAGTTTCAGCTCAATTAAGCCTTCGATTATAGTCATGTGTTCGATTAAAGTTATTTACTTACGTATAAATTATATCTTAATTTTTGAGCGAAGAATTTTTAAGTGTTCAATTCTCTCTCTCTCTCTCTCTCTCTCTCTCTCTCTCTCTCTCTCTCTCTCTCTCTCTCCCTCTCCTCTCCCTCTCCTCTCCTCTCCCTCTCTCACTCTCCCTTTGCTTCTCCCTCCCTCTCCACCCTCTCTCTCTCTCTCTTTCTCTCTGCAAAAACTGCATATAGCTAATGTAAAAAATTTTTAAATCCAGGACGACGAAAAGTGAAGATAAAGTCATGCCTGTGAAATGGCGCTTCTCAACGCGAGATTATTTTTCCCCTGGCACAATACATCGCGGGCTTTCACCCCGAATTTAGATCCTCGCTATAATTAGCCGGTGCTGCGAAGCTCCCGCCGCGAAAATCTAATGCCGAGCGTCGGTTGTGTCGAAACAAAAACCACCAATTTGGATGAAACCCACTCTGGAAAAGAGAGACCGGTTGATGTTCCCGTTAAAGCGGATGTATCCTCGAAACAAGTTCTTCCTTTTCGTTCTGTCACGATTCAAATAGCAAAGAGGATGCAAGAGGAATGTTTTTCACATCTCCCCTCCTGCTCCCCTCCCCCCCTCCTGCCGCATAAAAAAGAAAAACCCGACGTATGGAAATAATGAAGCGAACGACAACGAGGAGGCGGAAAAGCGCACTGGGTCGGGGGTTCCAGCTATTCACTACTCTCCGCTACTCTCTGCATTCACATTTATTACGGACATTTCTCTGCCCCTTCCCCGCACCACCTTCAACCTTTTTTCTCGCATCGTACGATGCAATATCTACGTGCGAGCGTAAACGTGTGCTTTACATGTTCACGCATACGTTTATGCTTCAGCTTACGAGCGTGTCTCCAAGTCGTGATAGTCTCGTACCAGCAATTGTACGAGTAAGCAATATCATCACTTTATGAAATGAGAATTCCATCTTGTAAGTGCTTCAAATCCATGTAAAGCAACAGATTAGGATATAAATGTTTTATTATTCTATCCATATAGAGCTCCGCGAACGAGAAGAAATTTATTTATATACGAGATGTTTTCTTTTTAAAACTTAACTTCATAAAAGTCTCGAAAAAAGAAGAAGATAATTTCAGATACTGTGAAATACGGATATTTTAAATAGAATAAAGTAAAATGGTATAAAGTAAAAAGTAAAGTTTTATTGAAATGTTACAAAAACGGAAATCATTAAAATATAATCTAGAATAAAAAATTTTATCTAGGATTGAAATTCTTACAAAAACAGAAATATTCTCTTATAACAAAAAGAATCATAATGTAAAAGAATCATAATATAAATCATAATGTAAAAATTTCAGGTGTGCTATTATATATGTACATTTCTAATTAGTCAATGAAAAATTTATATCAGATACGCTCAGGAATAGATACACATTACATATATATATAT
>NW_017259300.1:603886-611353 GCF_001594045.1 Atta colombica
TTTTTACATCTTATAATTATGAATAAGAAATGTGCACGTCAATTTGCTTTCTCCATAAATAAATATAGTAATGAATTTATGAAATATTATGTATATCTATAATATTCATTACCTCGAATTAAATGAAAGATTTATATTTGTGACTCACCGATACGATGCACATCAGCGGAGTTGTAACTACAGATCTGTAATATACGGATGTAAAATTTAAATTACATTTGCTTTTAAAATAATTAATATTTCAAAAGTTTTTTTATAAAATAATTAAAATTTAAAAAATCTTATTTGTTTTTTGCAAGTAATCATTTCATAAAATAATTATGAAAAGAAAAATTCTTTCTCAAAAGAATTCAAGTTCAATTTTTTAAGTATGAATTAAAAAATTTTTAAAGCGAAACTTTTTTATTTTTAATGTAAATTATCCCAATAGATGATTAAAAATTACACAGGAATTAAGGATTTTTTCTCTGCAAATAATACACACGAATGATGTATAAGCAAGATTACTCACAACATGATTGCTTCGCCATCGCTCGATGCCTTTTAGATCTCTTTCTCCTCTCAGATTTCTTCAAAATCACTCATGGAAACTCGGTTTAATTAACACTCACGCTAATTAAGGCTCCCGATATTAACGATATACGGTGTACTTAACATACTGCGATAGTTCGCGACGATAGAATAATAAAAAAAGAAGCAAATAAAAAACGATAGAACGATTCGCTGCAATTTACTTGGCCTGTTTATTATCGAGTACACGACACACCGACACGTCGCGACATTTTGAGAACTAACGGTGGCAAGCTATTTTAACGAATCACTGATGTAGATTTGAAATTTACGTTGCATAGTCGACAAAGCGAAATGCGACTGTAATTATTGATCACATGTAGTCACGATTCTATTCATGATGCTATTTGATTCGAATACGACTCTTTTTGCACCACGTAATGGCTGACGAATAATGAATGCAGTGTCGCACGGCAACTTCACTTCTAACGGTCGAAACGTGTGACGTAGCGCCGCGTCAGTTAAAGTTCGTTCGAGAGTATACGATCAAAATTCAGCATCGCACGTACTTAGAACACACAAATTTCAGAATCGTAAACTACTCGTATCATTAATCAATTGCCATTATTATGCTTTCATGTTATTTTCAAATCACTCCACGCAACGATTCGCGTATTATTCAAATTCGCTAATAATTTGTATGATCGAACGAAGTAATTTATAGAAAATGACACAAAGATCTTAAATGCGACACGAGAATTGCCATTAACTGCCATCTTTTACCGATCTCAAACAAGTAATATCGCGCGATACCTTCTTTGGTAAGAATTAATAGCCTCGGTACCTCGAATGATCTCAACGAGCTTGCGATTTGTCAATCCTCGGCAGTGGCACGGAACTTACTGAACATAGCAATGCACTACGCGCAGTAATTAGGCTGCGTTCAGAGATTTCACCCGATTGCCCGAGTCTGTTATTTTATCCTTAGGTTTGTTCATGTTTTAACATGCTCTAAAATATTCTTACCATAGCATTTATTTATTCTAATGCGCTTGTTGAAGTGAGTAGGAGCTATAGCAGGAGCACATTGGAGCATGCTAGAGCATACAACGTGACTCTCTTGTTTTATGTAGAATCACAGAATAACACACTCAAGCGAAACTTCCGAATAATCTAAGAGACGACATAGTATAGTCAACTAATTATTACTTTATTGTAAGAGCAAATAATTAATTAATATTGGCTGTATCACTTTTTATCATGTAACATATTTATGGACAGAAATCATTAAATAATTATGTGATTCGGTTAATATTAATCATTTAGAATAATTACGTTTTCCCTTAATATTCTTTTCTATCAGGTTTCGTAGAAAAATGCTAGAACAAAGAGCGCCGCGACAACTTTTCGACTCGAATGTCGTCGCACGAATGATACAAGACGAATGCGTGTGCACAATAAAATCTTAACACACTCAAAGGCCAAGGCCACACCAATGTAAATAATGAACGCCGAGAGGCGAGTATCGCCAGATGTACGTTATCATTCCAAATTCAACACATATACGAAATATTCCGGTTTTTACTTTTTATATTGAATAAACGATCTCTCACACAATACGCATTTTCGCTTCAAAATTATAAATAGAATTCCATCTCACATTCTAATTAAATTATAAATCCTTTGAAATATACTTAATAATAGAAAAAAATATTTGTAGATTCAAACACATGCACGTAATATATAAAAATATATTAAAGTGTACACATACACATATATACAGCATATAAAATTAAATATCTCATTTTAATAATTACAATTCTATTTTATATAATTCTATATAATATAAATATTATAAATCTGAATTTTATCCTCCTTTAATTTTTTTTGTATAGATATAGAAATATATTAATATAGATACTACCTATGCTGTGGTAATTAATTAACAAGCCATTATCGACAAATTTGAACTTTACTTATAACTTATTTAATCATTCTTTTATTAAAAATGTTGTTTTAAATGAGAAGCAATCATTTCATTATATATATTTAATTATATATTAAAGCAAAACCCGAGGGATCGTTATTATGCGAGAGATCGTTTATTCCATATAAAAAGCTAAAAAGCTAAAAAAGAATAATTAGTTCGTTTATGCGTTGAATTCGGTAGTAATCATGAGTATATCCGAATGGAATGGAGGGAGGGAGAATTGAAGGTTCAATCCCTCCTTGAAATTTTTTATTAATTATTATTTCATTCTGAAAAGGTTCCATTAGCGTAAATCTCGATAGCACACATCCACTCATATTAGTCGGTGCCTAATAATTTTTCACTGTTTTATCAATAACAATATTTTATTTTATATTAACCAGTTAACGTGATGTACTCTATCGAATTCCTCTCTTTCATTTATTTGTAAAAAACATGCAACTTAACTTTGTGAAATTTTTACATAAAATATTTTTTCTTCTCCTTATAGACTACATATACGTATGTACATACATTTGTAATACTTCTGTTAGTTCGACAATAACAATATTAAAGAATTAAACATTTTGCTTGTAGTAATATACTATATTGGTTTTTTTTTAAATATCTTTAAAAAGATACGTAAAAGTTACATGATATACGAAACGTAACATTTTTCCTCTTCAAAATGAGGTACGAGGAGACATTAAAAGCTGTGAAAAATATTCAAATAGAATTTACAAACGTTAAAAATTGTCGTAAATGTCACGACAACAAAATTGGTGCAGTGACGTTTTTTTTCAGTACAATAATCACATAATCTTTTCCATTTTTTGTCCACATTTTTAGTTGGCACATGGTATATCCCTAGATTAATAGAAAATCTCATCTGAAAAAAATTCCATAATATATTCATGATGATAATAACGTATATGACGTCACGGCGACTCGCCACTCAGCATTATTTACATTGGCGCGTCCTTGGCCTTCGAGCGTTTTAAGGATATATTGTACACACGCAGTAGGTACGCATTCGTCTTATCATTCGCGCGACGACATTCGAGTCGTAAGGTGATGTCGCGGCGTGTTCTGTGTACGTAGAATTATTTTTCTACGAAACGCGTTCGAGAAAAGTATCAAGAGAAAACGTAATCATTCTAAATAATTAATACTCGTACACTCAGTCGGAGATCGCACGATTACTTAATAATTTCTGTCCTTAAATATATTACGGGATAAAAAGTGGTTAATCATTAACCAATCATTTACTCTTTTTCTTACAATAAAGTAATAAGTTGACTACATCGTATTGTCTTTTCGATTGTTGGAAACTGCACTTGAGTGTCCTAATGCGTCACTTTATCCTTATTATAAAAGGATAAAATAACAGACTCGGCAATCAGGTGAAATTTCTGAACGCAGCCTAATTACTGCACGGAGTGCGTTGCTATGTTCAGTAAGTTCCATACCACTGCCGAGGACTGACGAATCGCAAGCTCGTTGAGATCATTCGAGGTACCGAGGCTATTAATTCTTACCAAAGAAGGTATCGCGCGATATTACTTGTTTGAGATCGGTAAAAGATGGCAGTTAATGGCAATTCTCGTGCCGCATTTAAGATCTTTGTGATTTCAATAAATTACTTTGTTCGATCATACAAATTATTATCGAATTTGAATACGCTAACCGTTGCGTGGAGTGATTTGAAAATAACATGAAAACACGATAATGGCAATTAATTGACACGAGTAGTTTACGATTCTGAAATTTGTGTGTTCTAAGTACGTGCGATGCTGAATTTTGATCGTATACTCTCGAACGAACTTTAACTAACTGCGTCACACATTCCGACCGTTGCCGTGAAGGAGTGAAGTTGCCGTGCGACACTGCATTCATTATTCGTCAGTGATTACGTAGTGCAAAAAGAATCGTATTCGAATCAAATAGAATCATGAATAGAATCGTGACTATATGTGATCAATAATTACAGTCATATTTCGCTTTGTCGCTATGCAACGTAGATATTAATGGCAATTGATACATACAGTTTACGATTTTGAAATTTGTGTATTCCAAGTACATACGATGCCAAATTTTGATCGCACACTCTCGAACAGACTTGATCAGTCGTTCATTTAACCGTCGCGCATCGCAGCACTGCGTCACACTTTCTGACATTCTGATTGTTCGGAGTGAAGTTGCCGTGTGAGTTCGGAATCATCGACACTATCTATTTTCACTATTCGTCAGTAATTATTGAACGTAGCGTGGTGCAAAAAGAATCGTGTCCGCATCAAGTAATATCGTGAATAGAGTGACACATGTGATGAATAATTACAATCGCATTTTAATTTGATCGACCGTGCAACGCAAGTTTCATATATCACTTATTCGTTAAAGCTTGCCACCGTCAATTCTCAAAATGTCGCGAAGCTTCGGTATGCCGTGTTGATCGATAAACGGGATGGGCGAATCGTAGTGTAATGTCGTTTTATCCTCGATTCTATCGTTACTTTGTTTGCTTCTTTTTCCATTGTTTACTTTCGTAAAATGCGATCTGCGCAGTATGATAAGTACGTGGATTATTAATATCGGAAATGCCGTACAAAAAAAGTTATTCGCGATCGTTATTTTGATAATTAGCGCGAGTGTTAATTACCGCGAGTTTCCGAGTGATTTTGAAGGAATCTGAGAGGAGGACGAAGCCTGGGAGGCATCGAGCGACAACGAAGCAACCATGAGGTGAGTAAGCTCACTTATACATTTTATTTGTGTGTATTAGTTGCAGAAAAAAAATCGTTAATTCCTGTGTAATTTTTAATGACCTGTTAGGATGATTTATGTAAAAAATAATAAAATTGTGTTTTAAAAATTTCTTAATTTATACTAAGAAATTCATACTAAGGAATTGAACTTGAATTCTTTTAGAGAGGTTACATAATTATTTCATGAAATGGTTACTTGAAACACAAATTTTTATATATTAATTATTTTTAATATTAATTATTTACAAATAAACTTTTTAAATATTAATTATTTTGAACGCAAATGTTTCAGATCCTTAGTTATAACTCCGCTGTTGCGCATCGTATCGGTGAGTCACAAATAATCTTTCATTTAATTCGAGGTAATGTATCTGACTGTAGATAAACGTTTTTTATCTATTTTTCATAGATTCATTGCCACATTTATTTTAGAGAATGTAAATCGACATGCACTATTCTTATTCACAATTAAATTATATGTATATAAATTTATTAGCGATGAATTATTAAAATACTTTACACTCTTTTTAAAGTATAATTTATAACATTTTCAATGTGTCATACAAAAAATATAGATACAAAAAAAAATAAACAATAAATTATTTCGATAATATTCGTATTATGATATTAAGTAATATTAAATATGAAGATAAAATATAAATATAAAAATTTCAAATAAAATATGAAAGATAAACTATAAAGATAATTGTACACTAGAGTGTAAAACAAGAATTTTGTTTTTTTTAACAAATTATTTTCTACATAGTTGTGAACAAATTATTTGCTACATAATTATATTTTTAACGAACTATATTCTGTATAATTTGCATAAATTTTTGGAGAAAGTATATATTAATAAGCTATCAGGAATAAAAATAGCGTAGAAAGGACGGAATGTTCTGATAAAATAATTTGAATCTGATGAAATTTTAGGACTTTATATTGTTGGATAATTGACGGGTAGGCAGTGATTAAAACACCGCATAATTAATGTAGCAAAATTTAAAAGTTTCTCGTTCGAGATGTAATATGCATGTATAATGTGACGGCTAAGTGTCACACGCCACTATAACTCGAAAGTGGTGAAATTTGCACCGGCTGTAGACGCGACTTTAAATTTACATTTGAGAAATCCCCGTCGCGCGAGAAACGGAAGCCAAACGACGGTGCACGTCGGCTAACTTTTCCGCCGCACTGACAGCTCGACGTTCGAATCCCTGAAAATCCTGTGTAAACCCTCTGGCAGCCTTCTTTCGAAGAAGTCTAATACGCGAAAAGCAGGCTACTAGTGTACTGACAACATTCTATCACCAGTGTCATACGTGTCATACATAGTACTTGAAAAAATTTCTCTTTCTATCATATCCTTTCTCTCTTTCCCTCTCTCTCTCTCTCTCTCTCTCTCTCTCTCTCTCTCTTCATTTATTTTTCTTTCATTGAGTAATGCAGTGTAGCAAATTACTTTATAACGTCACAATGTTACAGGTCTGTTCTACAAAATTTCTCGAAAAAAGCTTAACTTTGTTAAGCTTTTAAAATTTCATTTTCAGCAATAAATACCCAAGAATTTAGCTCTATTAAACCAAAATATAAATCAGATTGTAAAAAAGTTAAAGATGAAAATCAATGAAATTTTGAATAAAAATGTATGTGTGAGAAAGAGAGAGAGAGAGAGAGAGAGAGAGAGAGAGAGAGAGAGAGAGAGAGAGAGAGAGAGAGAAACAAGGGGCAAATAAGAACTATTACAAATTCTTAATAAATTAATTATTTTTCTTGTTCTTAGTAAATTAATTATTTTTCATAGTTTATACAGAAAACTTAAGCGATTGTCGACGTTTCAGCTGCATTCTTTTCAACCATCTTTACAATGATTGAAAATCTTTCAGATGGCTGAAAAGAATACAGTCGAAACGTCGACAATTGCTTAAGTTTTCTGTATAAACTGTAAAAAATAATTAATTTACACTAAGAACCGTGTAATACTTTTCATTTGCCTATTGTTCCATATACACTTTTGTTGAGAAAGAGAGCTCCAATATAATTTTGTTTTGAAACTTTGACTAATACTTGAGACAAATCAAACTTAACTTTTTTAAATTCTAGTTTTTCGCTGCACTACTTTGTTATATCTGTTACAATACGATTATTTTTCTGTATCTTTATTTTTCATTATTACTTCATTGTATTGAGCTTAAAAAAAAAAAAATAAATAAATAAATATAT
>NW_017259300.1:611453-624007 GCF_001594045.1 Atta colombica
AGTAGTCTAGATATAAAATCTGATTTACAGAAATAAAATGTATATAAAAGTAAAATTCTTTTTACAAAGAACAGAATAAAGTTTCAGTAACTGCTTAACTTAGTTTGTATAACGATTCCAAAGATATTGCACAAGTCAGATTCTTCGATAAATCAATACACTGGATTATATGAACAAAAGCTGACATAGAGGATTGGTAAACTTTCTATCCACATAAATTTCTCACATCGTGAATCGTACACTTCAACACTCTAAACTCTATATCTTAAGTTGTTTATATCTCTGCAGAAGAAAAGAGAAATTCTAGATAATATCAATAATAAATTTTAAAACGTATTGTTAAAATTTTTCTTATAGTTGTTATTCTCTTTTCACTATGACGGAAATTATTCATGACGGAAATTACTCAAATTGCATAATCGCATGTTTACATTTGGCATTTTCAACTCAGGAAAATCAGGAGAATCAGGGAATGGATTACTAAGTCATGATAAGTCGCGGAACATCCGGCGTGTTGTTAGAACCGAATGACCGATTTCCATTGCGAGGCATTGGGCGAATAATCTCGGGCGAATAATTCCCGTTGACGTTGCTGTGCTGCCCCGGTGTGCTTTCGAATGCGCGAAGCAATTGCGCGTCGTAAGCTCGAGTCGCGTGGTCGAAAGCCTTGAGAGTTAGTCGCCGTCACGGCAACGTAACGCGAGTCGAATCGTGACCGCGATGTTATGTCATCCGTTGGTGGTTGTCTCCGTAATTTAATCTGCAATTTCATAGACGACTATATAGTGCAGTATCGTTGAAAGACGAGATCAATCTGAGTCGCGGAAATCCCTAATACTTGAACAGCATAACATAATCACGAAAAAAAGTTTAGTCTTATTTTAATCAATTCATTTTCATCTTTGATTAGACAATATAATTTTGACAATATAATTTTGTGGATATTTTTTTTACTAAGTGACAAGCGATTACCGCTGGAAAGGAAAGTACGCGTCAATACGCGGAAACTGGGTGAGTATTTGCACGACCGATCATGCAAAATCCTTTTGAAGCCGCGCGACGCGTGCCCGGTGCTGGTCCCGACACTTATTTGTCAAGCTCGCGTTTATCCTATCAACTTTCATCGAAGTTTAACGAGAACGTACAGGACGCGGCGGTCGGCCAGCCATACATATCGATCAGTCACCTGTCACCCGTAGAATTCAATTAATATTTACAAGAGTGGCCGACACGTCACAAGTGCCACTCGACAACCAACGAAATTGTACGTTGCAAAAATGGACATGAAAAACTATTACGGGATCGACTGGTAAGGAAAACTAGCGCAGAGAAGTCCAATTTTATTGCTGCGAAAGAAGCAGATAACGAGAATGGACTAGACGGAATAACACTGAAACGTATTCGCGCTCAGAAATATAAAAAGGAACTCTTCTTCGAGGAGCAGTTCACATCCTTTTTGCTGTACCTGTTTGTCGTTTCCACGCGTCTCGAGACTCTTTTTTCTCCCTTTTTTCTTTTTCACTTGGATGTGAAATCGGCCAACGTCTTAAAAATGCACCTGTAGTTTGCTTCAGAAATCCGCTATTACAGAGAGGGTTGAAGCTGGGTGATTTCACGGTGCGTTCATGGCAAGTGCCATGTAAAGAAAATAGACGTTTGCGAAATTTCGATTAGCCCGCAATCTACTAAAAATTGTTATTCTTGCCCAAGCCGAAACAAGATAATGTAAAAATAACGTTAAAATAAATCGTGATTGATCGAAAAGTAATTTTTATACCCGTTTCTCTCAATGTAGATTAACTTTAATCTCGGTTCTACTTAGTCTTTATTTTGTTCTAATTTTTAGAACTGAAAAGAAATGAAAAATAAGTTGACTTGAAATTAAAGTTAATTTATATTGATGGAAACAGGCATTAATAATCGTTTTAGAGCCATTTTGACATCATTTTGATGTCATCATAACTTTTTATTCTGGGTGGTTAATCTTTGATAGCGATGATACAGTACTCTCTCCCTATACATTTCGACCAAGATCATTTCAGCCAAGTCCTTATAATATCCAGCGAATCCGTTTTTGTATATAACGATCCTCGGAGTATTCAGTACGATGAACGGAAACGAAGGGAGAGAAGGGAGAAGGGATAGATCTACGTGCCGCGTTGTGGGTAAGTCGTTTCATTGACTACCGGAATATTCCTCTCGGGCTTCAATTTGCGAAAGTTTGGGCTCGGCGGCTTGGCTGGGGATAACTCGCGATTTCAAAGGCGGCATTCGTGTTAGCTCTCCGTGGGATGACGGCGTTGCGCTGGATGTATAAATTGCTTTTCATCTTGCTGACAATGTGTAAACTGTGGACATTTAATTTTGAAAACAAATAACCGAGAAACTTTTCGCCGTGGTTGCGACTTGCGCGAAATTAAGCTTCCTTTCTGTCACGTTCTCCGCTGGTCAATTAAGCATTAGGGAGTGTCGCATCGTTATGACTTCCGTTGATATCGTCGCGCGTTAAATCAAATTTATGTAGCACAAGTGTAAATTATGTCCATTTATTGCTTAGCAACTGATTTGAATGCTTTTCCCAAGACGCGTATATATACATATCATTAATTGATACGTGTGATGTAAAGTCATTTACTGATGGAAAGAAAATTAATCTTTTATTATTGATTATTTTATGATTTGCGATGTGTAATATTATTTTCACGACAAATATTTGCCGTACAAATCATTAACATGCGTTTGAAAGTATAAATAAATATATGTACATATCATTTCTTCAAAAGAGTAATATAATTAAAGAAACAAGATTTTCGTTTTTATTAATACATAAATATGTTAGATGATTTAGATGAACGATACCCTATTAATCATCAAAAATGATCTAACTTAATTTCATAAAAAATTGTCAAAATCGTTACAACTAAAAAAGAATGGTTAAAAAAATTATAAAAATTATACGTCAAAGAGAATTAAAAAAAACTCATCAAACTGAAAGAAGATGATTTTATAAGGATTTTGATACGAAAATAACAAAAATGGTATTTGTAATCATGTTAAAAGTATATTCTTTTTTTTTTTACCGATATTACTTGACTTATAGTTTAATATTATGTTAAAAAATATAATAGTTTTTCCTTTTTTCTGAGAAATTAATTTTTTAGTATTATCACTTTTGAAATAAGAGAACGATATTTTTTTTATTTTCTATCTATAACGTATCTTATACGTATATGTTATACAGGGTGTTAAAAATACCATTTGACATTTACTTTTCGTCATATCAACACGTAGAAGAGGCAGTAAGTCAATTATGATACTAACATGACACAAAATTGTTTATACTTCAGAGACAACTTTCAACTTATATTTATTATGGCTTTTTTGCTCAATATAGTGTGTACTATACAAATATTCAATAATTCTTTTAACATCCTGTATATGTTTGATAGAATATGCATATATTTCTTATTTTCTGTTATATACAGTAATACATTTAAAGAAGTAATATAATTCTCAAAGAGACTTAAGAACGCATTACTCTGTTCTTTAAGAAAATGATAAAAAATTCATTACGTAGAATAGTGATGAAATTCGATCGTCTATAGAAGTCGTTTAATTCTCATCTCAGCGAACTGGTACCGGGAGTGACTGTGTCCACCGGTTAAATTGGTTCCGGTTCCGAATATAATGCGGAGAATTCGATATCTGAGGAATCGATTCGCCTGTTTAAAGACTAGCAGGAATGAAATATTAACCCGTCGACAGGGGAGGGGAAAGGAGGTACTCGGCTATTTGAAGATCGAAATTGTAATTCCAAATGATTGAAACTTCCCTTCTGCGGAGGAAAGGGTGGAATCTGTGACCCGACGAGGAATGGAAGGCGAAGATCAAGATGCGGAAATTCCATTCCGTCGTCATGTGACGGGCCGAGTTCGCGTTCGAACTTGGAGTATTACGTAACATCGGAGCTTTTTATGAATTCCCTAGTTAAAGAGTAAGTACTTCCTTCCACGCAACCAAGTTGCTCGCCCATGAGTCATGAACCTTCCGCGACTGTTCTCTGTATTTGTATTTGTACGAACTATCTTCGTTGGTTAACCGTCGTCGTGTCGTTTTGCGTGAAACGTTGCAGCCGGCACTAAATATCGACTTCAGCTGTTTATGCGCAGTCACTCGAAACGCTAATTTACATGCCGGGAACAACGATGAACGCAGTGCATCATGTCCCAGAAATGTACTACAGAAAAGCCGAAATGACGTAGTTAAATAGCGAAATTCAATGTAACAGGCCCATACTTTGTACCCAGCGCACGCGGGGTTAATTGTCAACATTAACAACAGTTAAATTAATGGCGGGGGCTGCGAAAATGTTTCGCGATTAAAATTCCAGCATGTACGTCCGTGCGCGCGTTTACGCTCGGGCGTACTGCCGCGGAGTTCGAAAATTCGCACGGATGAGGGAAAGGAGGGGATTGGCAAATATTCGACTTTTCATCTCGGTAACGCAAATTGCTACCCCCGACAGACTGGACATTTCATTACCGAATTCCCCGTGTGATACGTGCGCCGCGTAATCCATCGCGTGTGTGGTTACACTGAGACCTCACGAGGATAATTCAGTCGTCCACTGATCGAAAAAGAGACAAAGATGAATTGCAACGGGAGATCCTGATCGTCCATCCCGATCGTCACGCCTTGTTTCCAGAGGCTATCGGGTCTCGCTCCCGATTTATTCGCATCTGTTTTACAGTATTTACGCAATACAGCCTTTGACTACATATATTAGGTTGAGAAAAAAGTAATTCAGGATATCTTTCGCCAGAAATTTTTATTAAAATAAAATACTTAAAATATTATCTTTAATTAAAATAATATTGCTGTTTCAATTTATTATGAACATTATCTTTTAGTATGATAAGCTCGATGATCCTATGTCGCTTCATCATGTACTGTGGAAACTTTGTTGTTGGACTTGTCGTAGAAAGTTTTTCCGCGATCAGCCTATCAAACATTTTATCGGATTATCATCTATTTCATTCTATATAGTACGGCCTGAACAGAGAACGTCTTCGAAATGTAATCAAAATTAAGAGAACTGGATCGATAATTTCTTTGCCGCCAAAGAACTGGCCTTTTATTATCGCAAAATCCAACTTACTGCCATAAAAATAGCAGGAAATATTAGATTCAAACGGCAATTTTTTTAATTGAAGATAATCTCTTAAGCATTTTATTTTAAAAAATTTTTGAGAAAAATATTCGGATTACTTTCTTCCCAATCTAATAACTATAACACACCAGTTACTAACACACTTATAGGCATCGTAGCAATTTCAAGAATTGAAAACCAAATAGAAATACATTTTCATAAAGCAATTTTTATCATACGCGAAGCTTTTGTTATTATCAGTATTAATTACGTAAAATTTATATCATAATATTTATCTGAGAGATCTTTTTATTTCGGTACTGGTCATACGTTTATCTAAATTTCTGTTGTTCTTATTTTTTTTTTAAATATGACCGTAACACGAACTCATTCGGATACTCGACACAAAAATATTACACCATCAGTTGTACAAAAGTCAGTAATTTATAATATGAGCGTATGTCCAATGGATCTCTGAAGCCCGCTAGCAATACCAGTACAAAGAAAACTAGTCGCGTAATTGAGCGACGACCTACAAAATTGGTTATATTATATAATATTCAAAAAATAAATCTAAAAATAAATATTAATTCTACAGTATATTGTCATAAATTTTATTTATACTGTTTGTTTCTCTTTGTTAAATTTCGTATAATTGCTAATACATTTTTCAATCTACAAACAAGAGCAATTGTATGTAGTACTCTTGTATTTAAACAAAAGTTCAAAATTTTTAACCAATTTTGGATGTCACTAGAAGCATTTAAATAATATATCAAAAAAACATAAAAGCTTTTAAATACGTTTTCATTTTAATACTTTAATGATACATACGTATATTTCAAATATAATAGAAAACTAAAATGCACGAATTTTTTAATTCAAAATGCTTTATTAAGTTTTTTAAAACAAAATACAGAATAAAATTTGATGTTTATCCAAGCGTAAATATTAGTAAATATGATCTTTATTCATAACAATTTTTCAAAGGGACTTTCTGTCTTAAAACTTTTTCTAACTTTAAAACATTTTTCTTGAAAAGCTAGAACGTTAGAAATAATTTGAAATATCTAATATATTATTAATCCAAAAATACTGTTCCATAATACAATATTTTAAAATAAAGTTGTTACTTGAGACTGAAATCCACTGTCGATTAATAATGAAAGATTATGGTAATAATAATGAATCAATGAAACCCTAAATGGCATAAATATACAATACGTTCTTCGGTACGATGATTAACCACGACCATTTCACAAACGGAAAATACTTAATGAGAATACTGTAGTACATTCCAGGCATTTCTACGAAACAAATTATATCTTAAATTTGTTTCTCTTGCATCCATCATAAGAATAAGGCGTTTAAGTCTTATAAAGGAAACATTTCATCATCGCTGAGTATGCCACCATCGCACCCTCGTATTTATTTCTACAAAACATTTTCTTCCATATACAGCTTGACGGCTGCAGTAACAAGTTTTCTTTCCACCTCTTCGTCTTTCTCTTACACGGCGCGAGATGATTTTATTAAATCCGTCTCGGATACCGTTTGTGACATTCAAGTATAATGTAATCTTACTCGTTGCTTAACGAGACAAGTAAATTCTTGTACTACTTTGATCTTATTGCTATGATCAAAGATGTATCGTAAATATGCAAAATAACTACATTCCAATCAAAGTTGATTTTATCAAATCTTACTATTCTTTTTCTTAGAAAAAAAAATGTAGAAGAAAAGAAAATGATACTATAAGCATAAAATACTCTTAGAATGTTATATGGATATTATTATTTAACCCTTTTTAATATTCTAAAAATATTGTGACTTATAGGGGAGTGTCATAATTATAGAATAAGTATACAAATGTTCTTGTTAAAAAATTTTTTTAAATAAGTAACGAGAAAGACATACTTTTGTCATGAGGGAGTACATAATTTGAAGAAAGTTTATTATCAATATTCTATTAACTATATTTTTAGACTTAAATAGCGTCGTTTCCGATTCTGTGATTTATGCGTTTGTAACAGTAAATATTAGACAGTAAAAAATATTAGATTTTGAACAGCCATAACATAAATTATCTTTAGAAATTTCTCAGTAAACACAAGTTACATATAACGTACCTGTTGTAATTTCTCACTCGACAATACAACTGTAATCTAACACACGTGTTATATTACAGTTGTATTGTCGTGTAGAAAATTACAACAGATACGTTATATGTAACTTGTGTTCACTGGGTTATTGTATAATATACAATAGATATATCTGTTATACCATATTATACAAGCAATTTTGCTTTTAAATTCCGTAACAATTTCTATTTGACCAGTCACATAAATTTTACTCTTATCGCTGGAAATGAAAAAGCTCGAGAGGCTACTGTTGCGGTTAGATATGTGCAAAATCCCGAGGAATTTGACGACATATTTACTCGACATGATTCCTCTCACCACACCGCACGTACTACACCCTTTGATCTCGGTTGCTTCCCTTTCCCCGTTTTCCCCGTTCTCTTCAACCTCGTATCCCTTTTTCGCCCTCGCGATTTGATTCGAACTTCCTCTCAGAAATGCTGTGTATGAATCTTTCCCTTCGCCCCTTCGAAAAACCGTGGCAATCCGGGCCAAGAGCTAAACCACTCGCAAGCTCGTCTGATAGACGTATTCGCCAGCAATGGCACGATGTATTCCCGCCAGCGGTGCAACGTAATGCTCGGGCGCGATAGTGTGCACCGCGGAAATGGGAAAACTTTTAAGGCACCTCGGAACACAAAGTGCTCTTGTGTGCGCTACCTGTGCGAATCGCGCAGGTAACATCACGCGTTTCGCGGCATATCCTCTTCCGGGGATACGTAATTCCCGGTACACGAACCTCAGAGCCCTGATGAAAAATAGCCCTCGGATTCATCAGGCGTTCGTTCACTCGTGAATCGTGTCGGGATGGAGTGTCTCTCGCAGGTAGCGCGATGAATCTTGAGAAACCAACCAGCGTTCTACGTGTAATACTTATAGATAAGATCTTATCTATCGCGTAGTATTGCAAAAGTAGAGGCGAATCAATATGACACGCGATCTAGCAATAAGTATTATAATGAAATTAGTACGCAGCGAATTGTTGTTAATGTTATATATTATTAAGTAGTACTTGTTGAAATATTTTCTTACATATCGCCGCGTTGATAGAAAAGTAACACAAGTTACAAAATTGCATTTTTGAGATAATGGAAGGAAATCGATATTCGACTCTAAAAACTAATAATTTTGTCGAGAACTTTGTTTTTTAATAACACATTTGCAATTTTATCGCTGAAAGATAGGAGTGTCGCTCGTATTTTGATAAAATTTACAAATTGTTTATTAAAGAAGAGATATTTTTTTTAGTTAAATATCATGAAGGAATCAGATTACTTTTCGCCCTGATAAGAAGAAAATTGCAATGTTCACGAAATATTGACATTTAATAACATATCACATGAAGATAATTATTTATAAACCGCGTAACTTTCTTGAAGAAAGTATCCATCGAAGCCTCAAAAGTATTATCGTAAAGGAATGTTGTCGATATTGAAAGAGTTGTAGAAAAACGTTTTATTTGAAGGTATGCCATTTTCTTCCATTTCTAAAAGGTAACTCTTTTTTGATTGGTTTTATCATTTATAAGTCAATTTTTAAATATTAAATTAGGAACATCATGATGACGTTCTGTGATATCATTATGATTTGATTATGACTCCATTTTACCTGAGATTGTTTTCAAATTTTAAATTAGAGATGACACCTTTTTCGAGTATTAATAAATAGTCTTTGAAATGTGACGTATTCATAAATTCACAACTCTAATAAAAGATGAAATTTACATTAGTGTTCAAATCTTGTAAACTTATGACATAGTTTTAAATAATACATTATAATTGACAGTATAACATTGAGTTGGACACGAAGTGAAGTTATACATATTCATAACTATTCTAATTAACATGTTTAATTTAGAATTAAAAAAAATGCTTTATTAAAAGGTTGCTAATTTTGAGATGTGTCACTTTTCTAACGTGACGTATAAACGGAAAATGTGAAAAACTGCGACAGCTTGAGTGATAATTCCGTACGGAGAAACGCGATCACAGACTAATGCGCGAAGTACGAGATAATTTAGGATGCACCCAATTCTCTGCGAGAATTTAAATGCTCCGTCGTTCTCTTTTTAAAAAACCCTTTACACTTCTCTACTTAAAAAACCAATTTTTCGGCACGTCAGCTTACGTCGTAACTACGCTGGGGCGCGAGTTATGATATTCGCAAAAACTCCGCGGTCTCGCATTTAAAATATTTCATGGTTTAAGCAGATATCCCCCACAAACCCTTTAACTTGTAACCACACAGCCACGGCTATTCACCGCACACCGACGTAAACTCTCATGAATTCGCAAACAACCCCACCGGCACTCGAAACAAGTTTCTCTCTCTGGTCCGTTCTACAACGCTTCTTTCTGCCGCGGTCAAAGCGAACCATCAGACATTTCGATTCAGTTCCCGCTATCGTGCTTAATGTCTGCAGGAGAGTGGGAGTTAGCGACGGAGAAGTTTTCACGAGCCGCATCGCTTCATTACCCCTCGGAGTGGTGCAAGCTCTCGTTTCCTTGCGTTTACATAAAAGCATTATTACGCACCCGCTTGTTCCGAATAGAACAAAATCACGGCGGTCTTTTGCTTGTCTCAGTTACATCCCGCTTTGCGCAACAAACGTGAATTAATTGTAAGATCGGCTTACGGTGGAAGCTCCTTTATGGAGACGCGACTGTTGCGAGCGTAGAACGAAGTATCGCGAACGTCTGCGTCGGTCTTTTTACCCAATCTTATTCTCCCCTTTCGTTCTCTCCTCAGTTTTCCTCCCCTATGACGTCAACATCCATCTCGATTCGATACAGTTCGCTGTAAAACGTGATTTATCAGTTACTCGCGTGAGCGAACGCGTCGAATCGAGTCCGCTCTCGCTTGTCCGAGCTTTTTCTCTTTCGCAGAAACAAAAGTATTGACATAAAATATTAAGACCGTTTGGTGAGACACGGCGACGTCGACGGATTTTGCCTGCACATGAAATATTCGAGAATTTATCATATTGTCTCTAAATTGACAAAAGACATTCTTTCTTCTTTTTGATTAAAAATGACATATGGTAATTATAGAAAGAGAGCTATATAATTCAAATACATAATAATTTGACATGAGAAACGACATAATATATTTGAGCGTCAACATAATCCATTATTTAAAATATTTTACTTAATATTATATTGCTAAAATTTACTCAATAATATTATTTATTGGAAACATTTCTAAAATTAATGCATTTGTTATATTTATCTATTATAATGATTATAAGTATTTTTATTACATTTTTATTATTGTTTTTAATTAGACAAAAATTAACATTTAATATAAACATTTATAAGAGTAATGAAAATTATCAGAACTAAAGATACATTCGAATTACAAGAAATAATTATTGATTGCTTACTAAAAATACTTTTAATACAGTATCGCTCAAAGTGCATTATCTTTAAGTTTTTTTGGACATAGCTTCTTTCAAAATGAATTGAATGCTCAAATTTGTACATTAGACATTTAGTAATAAATGCACTTTGTATATGATGTATGATAAAATTTGATAAAATACAAGGATTTTCGTAATCTTTACTGATTTTCCCCAAATCACTTCCTCCAAATCACTTTCCCCAAATCATCGTAGAAGACAAGCAAGGACAGACGCATAAAGAGCTTGTCCAACAGTTTGGCATCTTTAAATCAACAATAACTAACTTTCTTAAGCATTGGAAAATCCAAAGAGATTATATTAAGAAAAAGAAGAGCGGCTGACCGTGTTATACTAATTCTGTCGTCGATCATTCTTCGCCTATCTCGCGGCATCGGATATTACGAAAGAAATACTGATTCTTGGACAGCCTTGTTCATCCGTATCGTCCACAAAACGTCGCCTACAAGGTTACAGGACAACGATTCGTGAAAAAATCTCTTTTCTGTAAAGAACTGGAAAGCAAGGCGCGAGTGGAATGGGTCAAAACACATCTGAATTGGACACATTCTACGATGACTTTCTATTGTCTTTCATTCAAATCTTGAGTATCACGAGTCCTTGCCATAATATAAAACAATAGTTCAACTGTTAAAATTGATATGATGATAAAAACAAAAAGTTGCTAGATGAAAAACAAAGACAGCACAAAAGAATGATTTGGGAACAATCAATAAAGGTTACGAAAATCAACTTTGTCAAATTTTATTATACATCATATACATCATCAAAGTACCTATACCACCAAATATTTACTGTACAAATTTGAACGCATTCGATTCATTTTGAAAGAAGTTGTTCAAAAAACCTAAAGATAACACATTTTTAAGTATTATACTGTAAAATATCATACGTTAGCAAATAAGTTTTTATAAAGTAACTGCTAAAAAAGTTATTATTAAATTAGTTATGTAATGTAACTAACAATAAATTAAATTATATACAATATATGGTAGATGGAAAAAAAGAACAGCTACAGTTAGTAAAAGAAATAACTCTGACTGTTACAACGTGTTACAAGTAATACGTTACTTTCCAACTCTGGAATAATATATGTGTACAGGTCTATTTTATTAAATAACGTGACAATATTATTATATTTCATCTTAAAATATTTACATACTTTTGCATTTAACTTTGCTAATTATAAGTAGCAGCTTTTTTAGGTAGGTACTAATCTATTGCAACTAACCGAATTCGGAAAGAATATAAGTGATTTATATAAAATTGCGAATTTAAATCGTAATGTAGGTATAAATATGTCACTTGCACGGTCGCCTACCTATTCATTGTAGGATATTTCGCATCTACTCAGCGACAAACTATCGGATATTCGATTGAGGTCAATCAAGAACGGCGCACTCGTATAACGGTTTTCTGTTGCAGTTCTTCAATTTTGCAAAAGGAGAAAAACGATGAAAGTTCACGTTTTTAGAAAAACTTGAACTTCTTTGCCCCGAGGTTGTTGCGCAACTTCCCCATTGCTCTTCGAGATTAGTGATTCCCAATATTTCTTCGTTCCAGAATTTAATATCACTTTTTCTTAGGATCGAAATAACGGCTGATATAATGTAATAGAGTTGCATTTTATCGCATTTTATGTATTTTAATCGATTTATTTTGATAATTATATATTTTTAATATTCTTAATAATATAAGTATATAGCATTCGCGATTTTTAATTTGATTATAAAAATTGTAATAATTTTATTTCTATCTTTAAATACACACACACACACACACACACACACTACTGTCAGAAAATTTAAGACCAATGTGATATAACTTTAAAACACATAATTTATAG
>NW_017259300.1:624107-628437 GCF_001594045.1 Atta colombica
GAAAAATAAAATTGGACTTGCATATATTTTAAATAAAAAGAACCCAAAATTAAGTCTTTGAAACATTTGGTCTTAAATTTTCTAATTGTATATACATACTTTAAATTCTTTGGAATAGAATTTCATTCAATTTTTAAAGAGAAAAAATTGGGCTAGCCTTAAAAAAGAATGGTTCAATTTTTAATGTTTAAGAGTGAGATTTTTATTTCAGATTGAGATTTACTTTGAAAGTTTTACAAAGTATATATGCATTGTTGAAGCAAGGTTAATTTGCCGCAAAATATATATATTTTATTTGCATTGAGAACGACCGAATTATTCTCTTAGTAGATATTGATGTGGAAGCAAATATCACGTGAAAATGGAAATAATCAGACTTGCCCACACAGAATCGAGAGAACAAACGAGATAGATTTTGTCATCTAAGGTGAGAATCATATGAAATGGTCCTCGGTGCAATGTCCGAAGCTCTGCAATTCGATTTTAGCCATGTTGAGGGAAGGCAATGCTAAAGCCGCAAGTTGGCATGCAATTTAATACCGGCACGAAATCCTCGAAATTATTCGATTACGTAGTCTGTTACGAAGAAATTTACCGATAATGTAAGGCTGAGTGCATCTGCAGGGAGTAAAACCGCATTCCAAAAAATATGAATGTAGATAACGCAAAATGTTGCCAAGTACATGCTTGGAAATAAAATTACCAACAAAAAATTGCGACGCAAAGCAGCATCGTCTATTTCTTTACTCTTTTTTCCAGCCTTTTTCTCCGCAACTTTGTGATATAATTACAGCCGAAACAATTCTCCGTAAGCATGTAAACTGTGTTATGCTTCGCCAACAATTGTAATAAGGCTATGGGGATAAACGATTGTTTGCGGTATGCGATATTGGCTGTGGAACGCGCTTCTAACAGGATGTATACATAAACAGAATTTCAGTGAATGTAAGTGTGTAATGCATACCATAAAGCAGTTACATACCAGCGCGTACGGTAAATCGAGTTTAGTCGAATATATCGACATAAGTGTTGCGATGTGACAAAGCGGTTCCTGTGGCAACCGATTATTGCGAAGCTATTTACATCATCCTCGACACGCCATTACTTGCGCTACAAACTTCAATAATATCGGTATAATATGTAAGTGATGGCGTAGGTTTCATCCAACTTGGCTTCGCGTTTAAACGGTTGTGGTATTATCGATGTAAAGTTACGCGATACTCTATCGATGTAAGTCTCTCGTAACTAAGAATGAAATGCCAATGACGCAAATCGCAATCGCTTTGCTTTTCTTTATTAACGAGATGAGAATTGTCGATACGTTTCACTTAATACTCGTTTACTACCACGATTCTTCAAAATCTGTAGCATAAATACTGACGCTGACTCTATAAGACTCATTTAATTTATGTTAATTAAAGAGAGCTAAAATCTATAATGATATGATATAATCTACGAAAAATAATAATGAATAATAAATATATTTTAATAGTAATAATTCAAATTTGCAAATGTAACATAAATAAAATTGAATTATTTAACAAAAAGATTTATAATTGAATGGATCCAATAAATCCATTGCCAACTCTCGAAGATTAATATCTCTAAGGCAGCGTGATTATAATAGAGAATAAAAAATATATTTTAAAACGAATTGCGAGATAATATCATTCCTTTGCACATATCATTGGACTGCAGACTTATCTCACATTGTTTCAAAGTTTCGGTATATTGACCGTGACATTGGGTTAGACGCGTGCTACGAACGTGTAGAGTTCGATATCATCTACCTTGGAATGAAATATACCTAATTTGCATGTAAACGAGCAAGAACTAGAACTCTCGGTACTTACCAAGGCTATTCCGCCATGTTAACTTTAGCATGGCTACAATGAAACACGATCGAAAAAAATTTTATCTATAAATTTATCTTAAATGAGATGGCTCACGCCTTTGTGATATTACGTTTATTGATATGTAAAAAATCCTTTAAAAAATTTTCATGTAAGTCAGCTATTAACCAAATAAAATAATAAATTTAATAAGGCACAAGATTTAACAAGATGCTGAAATCAAAATGACATAGAAAGAATGATTTGTTAAAGTATATAAAGATCAGATACAGATCTGAGATGATTATCAAAATAGTTATTAGATTATCAAAATAATTATGTAGGACGCTCAAGCATGATGATAATGTTGGAAAAAGTTCCGATATTTTAGCATTCAGCTTAAGTGTTCGTACATAATTATTCAGAACATTTATAAATGATGCAACATAATTATTTTCAAATTTATACTTCATTAAATTCTTAAATATTTCAATTAAAGTATTCTTTTCATGCAGCAATTCCCTTTAGTTATTATAGATGTCTTGATTAATACAGAATTGACATTTCCTTAACAAATATTTAATTCTGCACGTAAAAAGAAGACAGTATAATTTAAGGCTTTCATATTATCTCAGAAGCGAGAAAATACATAATAGAAAGACTTGTAAAATGACAAAACTGTTCTTTTTATTAGTAATGAACATGTAATAATTTTGTTAAGTAATTTGCAAGAATCTTTATTGTATATTTTATCGCCTCCGGGTCACAATTTGAATTAGTAAAGATGAGTGAATAGGAGTCATTAAATCTATTCAAAAATGTTTTTGAATTGTTCAATAATAAAATTTCAATAAAAAAAAAAACAAAAGTATTTCTTCGAAAATATTCTCTATTTAAGAATTAAAAAAAATGTTTTACTTTGTATTTCATAACGTTGTATTTCATACGTTCATTAAAATTGCGCAAGGTAGTTTGGAATGCTTAGGAATAAATTATTTATTTTGCAACATTAAATTCAAGATTATCTTCTTGATAATCTTCCATTAAAGATCAAAGTCGGTGTCAGGTACATAACCATGGTTCCGTATCACATCCTGATATGTAAGACTTTCCCGAGATGCGACATTAGCAACGCTCTGTTACCCGTAATCGTGAGACTACTTGTAGTTAGCACCAAATTCCTATTCAGAACAGCTAACATAGTTCTAACATCACGTAGAGCGGCAGAACAAGCCGGAAATGCCAAGGAACTAGATACAGAGAATCAATATCGAGATGGCGTACTCTTATATCTGTTAACTCGGAAATTTACCGTGTATTGAGCGAAGTAGCTTAAAGTTGAAATGTTGTGCAAATTCAGATTTATTAGGCACAGGTTTCTCAAAAAATGACGCAGCAGCTATGAGAATGACTTGCATCGATGAAACTCATTGAAATTAATAGTTATTGATTCACTGTATTTATTTATTGAGAAATACAGCTGCAATACATACTTAACAATATAATATAATAATAATTAATAATAAAATAATAATTATTCTAATAATATTAATAACATAATTTATCTCAGTAAAGAAATTATATTATACAAATATGAATATATTAATGTAGAGGCTTCGTTCTACATGATATAGATTTTGAACAAACAAACAAAATTTTTGAGAATCTTTGTTTTCATTTTCTCGTCGACGAACAGTCAGACAAATCAGATTCGCGATACGTCGTGAGAATCATCGACGTGTCTGCGTTGCAATCTGTCAATTTACTCAAAAACATGCGAGTTTACCTTGTCGCGGGAATTCACGATACGTATTCCTGTGGGAGATAAACAGGAGTTCGTGACAGTACCCTCATCGACAAGGGTTGCTTTACAAAGATGGATCGACTATACTGACCTACAGCGATGATCGACGAGCCGCTCGCAACCGCAACCCTTCGCAGCTTCCGGGATCGAACTCACCTTCGGGAACCGGGATCTTAAGGAATCACGTGTATCGTAGAAAAAATTCCAAGAAATGACAGATGTGCATCTTACGTAAAAACTCATATTTTGTACGATACTTTTTCTTTCGAAGAGATATAAGGATAACAATATCGATTGTTGTGTGTTCGCATAGCAAACGTTCACGTTTATCAGAAGCTTACCAAGTCTTTAGGATGTCTTCGAAATACGAATAGCTCGTGCACTGTAAAAAAATTACATGTAAAATTACAACCATTACAGGGTAACTTCAGGACACACTATTAAAAATATATATATATTTATATATACGTAAAATTACAATTTATATAAATAAAATTATTTTTCCTTATAGTAATTAGATAATTTGTAAATTATCTAATTAAAAAGTTAAAAGTAACTTACAATTGAAGTTAAATTTATAAAAATTATTTAAGTATTAATTAATTAAATAATTTGCCAACGAATTACGTATAATTTTTCTTAACTGTGTTATTGACATAGGTCTTATACGAACATGCAAATATAATATGTGTGA
>NW_017259300.1:628705-630087 GCF_001594045.1 Atta colombica
ATATTATATAGAATAATATAATTCATTGTCAGAGTAAGTGATACAATGATGTAGGTTCATTCATTTAAAGTGCACAATATTAAAAAATAAAACTGTAGATAAATTTACACTATGAAAATGTAAAATTAGAATGACATCCTATGTCATTTCAATATTATATCATATTATTTATAGTATTATATTTATACGATTTTTAGCTTCAATTTCTTAAGATATTTTTATGAATTAAAATCATATGCATAAATCTTTTTAAAATGTAGAAAATTATTGAAATATTGTCAGGACAGAATGTCATACTGCATAAATACTCTTTTTATAGGAAGTATCAGAATAACAGTTTGCTGTCTGATATCGAAGATCAAAAGATATTTATATATCTGCTATTTTCTGAAGAATTACATTTCATCTTTCAAGTTATTTTATCTATCTTTTAATGTCGACATTTAAAACTGTGTCAACCAAATGTCAAAATTTAAAAATATAACTTTGTGACCGGCTTTGTGACTAAAATACATATTTTAATCTTCAATATTTTATTATAAATAATTTTAATTAAATTAATTTAGATATCAAATTAAATTAATTTTTAATTGCTATTATATTATTTATCTATTTTTTTTAATGTATACTCTTATGTAGATAGGACGAAAAACTAAACTGACAAAACTGACTAAACTGTGAGTCGAAAAATCCTCTACTATTTTACAATTTTCGCAATAGTTAACAAGATATTAATTATTAAAAATTGCCGAATATTAGTCTTCAATAATTTTTTACTCATGTACTATCAATTTCACAGAAAAAGCAAGAGACAAAAATTGTTTATTTCCTTCTCATAGAGCTGTAAGAATTTTTTCAAATCTTTTTATCAACTTTTTAGAATTATAGTATTTTTCTTATTGGCAACTATTTTTACCAACATGAGAAAATGCAGTACTAAAAAATTCTCAGAATTCTATGAGAAGAAGATAAACAATTTTTTTCTTTTGCTATTTTTCTGTGAAATTGATAATACTTAAGTAAAAAATAATTGAAGACCAATATTTGGCGATTTTTAATAATTAATATCTTGTTAACTATTGCGAAAATTGCAAAATTGATAGAGGATCTTTCGACTTAATCTAATTCGCTCTATCTACACGGAGCGTTTTGTCAATAATTGTGGGATACCCTGTATATACATACAATAAAATTATTCATTTTTCATTTTTCTATTTATTTGTTTTACTCTATTCGTACTTGTTTTATTTTTTAAAAAATGTTGTTATTTTTTATTTGTAGTGATAATTTTAGTGACAATTTTATTCATCTTATTTAAAATTATATTTATTAATTTTACAAAAATAATTATTGTGTAGATATATCATATTAAACATATATTA
>NW_017259300.1:630187-637118 GCF_001594045.1 Atta colombica
AATATATTTAATGTATATTATTTGTATTTATTTTTTTTTGTATAATTTATCTTATAAAATATATAATCTTATATATTTTATATTATATATTTTATATTATATATAATCTTATAAAATATATAAACGATTGCACATTTTTTTATATTGGGTCTCCCACAGTTTTTTTTGTCGAAATTAATTTCCCAGATAATCTCATGTCTAAAATTGGGATTAAGACATTTTACAAACATTTTTTAAGTCACAGTATCTTAATAATTTGTTTAAGATTCATAGTTCTTGTATGTTTAAGATTGTTTAAGTACAATCTTAAAATAGCATAAACCAATTACAGAGCCATATCGTTTTATTTGGCATCTTAAGACATTAGTTAAAACAATTGTAAAATAAGAACCGATTACCAATCTGTGACATCTTATTGATTTTGGACAGATTAGCAAAATATTAAATATAAATTGTGACAAAAAAGAAGAGAATGATTATATAATTAAAATATATAATTGAGTAAAAACATGGATTTTCTATTAATAAATCAAATTCTTTTAGATATAGAAAACGTACTTCGTGCGTGTGATAGAAATATTTTTCAATTCTTGAGATTAATTTTATGTGACTATAATTTCCAACATATCACACACACACACCACACACACACACACACACCACACACACACACACACACACACACACACACACACACATGCTTTCTAAATTTCACTAATCATAAGTTTAACTCAATATTTCAGAGACATATCATTAATAGATGTAGATGAATGCAACAGCATTAATAATTTAGGCAATGGAATTGTGGATCACTCTATTATTAAACAGAATTGCGGTTGCAATTAATAAATACCAAATTACATTAACAATGCCTAGTCGCAATCATAATTACCATATTCTATTTACACTTATGCTTACAATAACAATAATGAACTTCGCGAGAGCAATTTGTAATAGTATGTGAATTAGTGAAATAATAAATCAATAAGTAATGAAAAATGCGAAGATTTCTGTATTATTCTTTACTTAATAGTATTTACTTTAATAACATTTACTTTAATAATAATATTTAAAAATTTATGCGTACAAAATGATGCTTGTGTTAAAGAAATGTACTGATAAGAATTAAATAATCTTTTGTTAATTCTTTGACTGCTATTTGGTTTTTTTCAATTGGTTCTTCCGTGTTATACTATTTTTTAGTAATTTTAAGTAAATTTTTTTCATTAAAATGCATTTTCTAATATATTTTTTGATAAAATTCGGTAAAGTAGATAGGTCTCTCCAGAATTCACAATATATGAAATTAATACAAAATGTTTTTGACGTATATATAGATGGTAACAAATAGAATATGTATGTTAAATTAATACTAAAATTTATACAGCTGCGAACACATAGATGTATATTCAATTTGATACACATGGCAATCATATTTGATTTAAAGAACCAGCTTATTTAAGGGATAATTAACTTTCCATCTGTAGTATTTTTTTACTGTTTTATACTTTCAAAAAATGTGGGAAAATTCAGGATTATTTTTTAATCTCTCTTTTTAATATCTCTCTGTTACATTATCAAATACACAATTTTTTAACAAGATATTTTAGGAGAAGGGGAACCGAACTCTCCTTTATTTCAATGAAAGTTGAGAATGAAATTTTATTTCTATCGAAAAATGACTGAAATTGTAAAGAGAGTTAAATTATATTACAATATTCTGAAACTTTTTTTTCTATTTGAAACATTTGAAATATAGAATACGAGAATTTTGATGATTGACACTATACTAACGAAGCACGTTCGCACCTCTGAAGTTGAATATATCACGGTATAATGTGGATGCCTAACAAAGTAGCGATTGTTTCACGAGATAATGCAGTATAGGGGCCGCTTTAAATGCCGCACGGAGAAGAGTTAACGAGTAGCGGTGCACGACGCGGCGCGCAGAACAATACGAAACTTTCCACCCTATATTCAAAACTGTCACATTCGGATTCAAGCAAATGGGTCGACGCGACATTACAAAGTTTACGTGAAGCCACAAAGTTTTGCAGCCACTCAAGTCGCTATCGATAACCATTGAGCGCGAGATATATGGTAAATCTATCCCGCATATCACGCGTCTGTCTTGTGTCTTCTTTCTCGTGCCATTTCTTTTGCAGATCTAACTCATACTTTAAAACGATAGAAATCTCCCGAGACGCGGAATACAATACAAAAATGTTCTTTTAAAAATTACCGTTGACTTTTATATATTTTTGCTCGTCAAGACATTATCTGTTCTCCTTCCCTCATTATTTGAATATATTCTATATCAGGGATAGCCAACTTATTAGTGGCACACAAAGGCATTTTTAGTGACATGCCTAAAGAAGCACGCACTGTCAAAGAAAAATTTAAAAATAACAAATGACACAATAAAATAGCTAAAATTCCATTGAAATCTGTTTTTTACACTTGCACTCTCTAGCTGTTTGTTTTGTTCGTTTTTGTGCTAAAAGCATTGGCCTGATATTTTATTTTTGCTTTTTTGTCAAATAACAAAGATTTTGACTATATTGATTGGCTGTCGGATAACTTTCTCGGGAATTCTATTTAATAGTCAATCAAAAAGCAAAAATAAAGTAATACTTTGAGCGCGAAAACAAACAAAATACAATCTCTGATTAATATTTTAGTTTACTTTGATTTGTAATGATTTACTTTAAAACGAATATAAAAAACAAAAAGAAATAAATTTTGTCAAACAAGATTTTTTATTTTCAATGCAAAAGGAGAAAATATAAGTAAGATTACGATCTCTTTTTGCTAATTCTGTAGCAGAGTGGCATATAAAAAATTTTGAATGTTCATAATATAGCACGTCAAACGAAAACATATAATACATTATAATACATTAATATAATAATCTTGTTAAGAATATTATTACTAATAAGATGTTACTAATTCAATTGACTGCTATAAAAGCAATTAAGAGTAACAATTTTTTTAGTTCTTATTTTATGATAAATTTTGTTTTTGGACATTGAAAATTGGTCAGGAACTAGTAAATAACTAGCTAAAAATTAGTTAGATTTATTGTTCAGTTATTACCTAAATAAGCATCGCTTACCTAAATTGGTCAGATACTAACCAATAACCAAAATTCCTAACCAATTATTGACCAGTTTCCAGTTTGTTTTCTTATACTTAGATAATTTAATATTTCTTTCTCAACGTTATTTAGAAATTGCGCGTTTTACATCTAATACATTAGTTATATTACAATTAGATATCTACTAATCGTCTTTATCCGAGTAGGTTTCATCGGTTTGTGAAAATTCGTTCTTTTGCGTTCAATTCTCGGGTGTTAGATGAAAAATACAATGAACATGATCATATACTATTGTACGAATATCTTTGGGAGAGACGAGAGATCGAAAGCGTAGAAACGGAAATGATTTACGCATGAAAGCATAGAAACTCAATGTTGAGACGCATCTCGCGCACGCATATATTACTTCGGCACCGATACCCACCACGTAATATACGCGCAACCTCTCAAAAGTTGCATAATGTCGCACGCGAAAATGCTTCCGCGAGAGGATACGCATCAACAAGTCTGTAGAGTATGCACTCTATTGGTCTAAAAGCGAGCGTCGGTGTGAGTAACTCTCGACGACGACGACGACGACGACGACGACGACGACGACGACGACGACGACGACGACGACGAATCAAACCCGTCCTCCAACTTTCTCGAGTATGTACTATGCCGACGTCGTCGGCGTCGCTATTCGCCGTTCACTCCGTAAGGAATCGCGGGGATCTCGCTTCATAATTTTAGAACTCCAGCTTTTCTCCTTAGCCAGCGGCCGCCATGGTAACGCCACATAATTCCGACTGGTCGAATCCAATCCGGCGCGAGACAATATCCGAAATTACGTCTACACGGAGCTCGCCGTTACCACTTCGGAGGCGTAAAACTTTGCAACGCCTCGTAAAACCATCTTTGTACCGATCGTGCTTTTCGAACCAGCTGTGCCACACGTCTGCATTCTACTAATTTCGAGATTTAGTATTTTGCGTTTCACCACCAAAATATCCCCATCGCACCGGTTATTTCGGCTCACATTATACATATAAATTCGAAACACATTACATTAACTATATCAATTATCTTTAGATTTAATAATGAATAATAAAGTCAATATCTTAGAGTTTTATATTAAAACTTTATACACAGATGTATATACAAGATGTACAACTATTTAAAATAATAAGAAATAAAAATGAACAATATACATATTTTTAATTTTTTTATTGTAAAAAACTAAAAATTTTTGGAGATTTCAAACAACTAAAAAAATTTCTAACAAACAATTATTGAATTTCCATATATTATCAAACCAACCAAACTTCCACATGAATATCTACTTTTACTGGTATGGTAACAAATGATATTGAGCTAGTATTTCACTCACTTCATGCCAAATGGACTGCAGCAGATCGTTAATTTATGATGCCAATGGTGGCCGTAATTCGGTTGTGTAAGACATTTATGTTGGTACTTAGTATCTTAATAGAGAGAACTACGTCTTTGAAATACCTGAAAAAAAATCCAAAATAAAATATATATAGAAACGAAATCGCCAAGAATGAAGCTTTCTCGCAGATTTAAAACTTTAGCCGATTTACTTAACACAAATAGAAAAACCGGATTGTCGTATCTACATTAGGTCTGTTCACGTTGCTTGCACTTTTTGCACTCAGTCTCTTCGCTTTCGAATTTATTTTATCTTATTTTAAATACAAAAATTTTTGGAGATTTCAAACAACGCGAACATATTATCTAATTTTCAAGACAATATTGAAACTTTAGAAGTTCATTGCACATATCGTCTATAATGTCTTTTTAATGAGAGACTAAAAGGATATTAAAAAGACATTAAAATTTTAAGAATACTTCAAATTTAATCTGTTCAATATCTCGTACACGTTATGGATTTTTAATATGCTTGCGCTGCAATAACATATTATTCAGGTGTGAAGAGAAGAATGTTCGGATGATTACGTGCCTTGAATATCAAACTTTTCCTAGGACATTCTTCCACCAAGGTCATGCGAAATTCCAATGTCGCGGAAATTCCAATAGAAATACCAATGACATCCGCGAAGTAATTCGTGGCTACGAAGAAGAGCGATTCCGCGGTACGTGCTTGCTTCGATACTGTCGACTCTTATTGAGACCATCTAGAACAGGCAGAATAATTGCTTACTTATTGGAAAGAAGTATTATACGTGCCACACGGGATTATTTATGAGAATTAATGGATCTCCAATATTTTGCGATGAAAATTTACGAGATTTTCTATCGAATTAGAAGTATAATTACAGTCATTTGTCATTTGTCAGTATTGATATTCAAAACAATATCTGTGATATCTTTTGTTAGTATTCGGTAAATACAATCAATAGCAAATTAGTCATACAACTTCTATAAAAGTCGTACTTCTTCAAAATCTACAAATTATAAATAACATAACTAAATTGTTTGTAATTTTATCAGTGATTGCATAAAATCACATAACTATACACGTCTTCTATCTTTTTTCTTACAAAAAATTTAAAATTGTTTTATCAAAAAAAATTGTAATTCTTATATTTTATACACTGAAAAAAATGGTTGGATTAAATAGTAATTCTGGTAGAAAATGGACGAATTGGAATTTTCTGGTTAAGTCTACTAGAATTCTGGTTGAGGTAATTAGAATTCTAATTGATGATATAATTATTCTGATAGAAAAATAAGAATTCTAGTAGATTTTACCAGAGATATTGTATCAATCGAAATTCCGGTTATTTTAACTATAATTCTAATAAATTTAACCAGAAAATTCTAATTTGTTCATTTTCAACTAGAAATTTTTTTCAATGAGTTTTTAGTTTGATTCGTTTATGATGACATATATCGAAACGATGATACAACTATACATAATCAAACAGACTATTTGAGACATAGAGAATAAAGTGATATTGTGACTTTTATAGGTCTAATTCTTTTAATCTCTGCTATATTCGCTTAGACATATCTTCGCTATATTCGCTTAGCGAATATCTAATCTAATGATATTTTATGGAATTATTGGTACAATAGTCAGCCATTATACTAATTTCAACGCATAACAACAAGTATAGGTATCTATTATAACACATCTTCTCAAGTATTTTAGGCAGTATTTGTTGTCATCTTTCTTTGTTATTTACAAAGAGCTCCGAATATTTCATAAAAATAAAACTTTTGGATGCTTTACATTAAGCGCGTTTGCTAAGTTAACGATCCGTGGTTGCATCACTTCGTATTAAGTATGTCAGTAAAAAGTAACATACACTTCGTTGATGCATATAGAATGCACTGCAATATTTTATAAGCTTATAGAGTGTATTTTTAAACGTATATCGAGCACTAGTAAGCGCACTTCTCTTGATAATGTTACAGAATCAATTCTACAAGAAACCATTTAACTTACATAGTATAGTGCAAAGATGCTGACTCAGATTTACAAAAATCTTTGCAGCAAGCAAACCGTGTCTTGAGAAAAGACAAAGAACAGAACAAAAGCCGAAAATCTAGAAAGTTTTCCAATTAACTTATTTTGAAAGAACTCAGGGTGACACGATATAAAAGCATCCCAAACTCATCTACCGAATTCGATCGATACTCGCACTCTTTAAGTCCCGAATAAATACGGGGTATTTGTAAATAAGTGCTATTTATGATAATTCTTAAACGATAACACATACGAGAAAGCGTATTCTTCTTTATTTTTTTTTCGTGGAATCTGATAATGCAAAAAAAATTTTATAATATATAAAATTTTATAATTTTATATATAACATACTTTAAAAAATTTAGAAAATAAATTTTTTTCGCATTATCAGATTCTAT
>NW_017259300.1:637218-643236 GCF_001594045.1 Atta colombica
CTCACAAGAAATAATTTAAATAAAAAAAATTGTACAAAAAAGTTTACAGCGATGTTTATAGAAATATGGATTTGCTGCTGGATCTGGTATAAGATACAAACTTATAAAAAAATTAAATTTGTTTTTACAAATAAAGGAAATAAATTTGCAACAAAGATTTTTCAATTCGAAAATAATATACAATACAACGTCATCTAAGCTTATATATCTCACGAAATTATATTCAGCTGGGCGTAGAAGACACGGTAATGCAGTTAGTGTAAATTTCATAAAGTGCGTCCGAAGAGTGCGCGATACTGTAAACTCTACGGCAGCTTATATCGAATTTTCCTGTCTCAGCGGCAACCTGTCTCATCATATAACACGGCGCGCTTTCTTTATGTTGAGGCACGGATCTTAAGCACAAGTTCTTGCGGAATATACATCTTCTCTTGTAAAGCTATTCGCAGTTACGCCTAGAATTGCGCGCATTCGTATACCTTGTAACGCATTTATGCATGCCCCGCTGCAAAGTCCGACGTACATTGATGTATTATCATTACGTTTGTAATGATTTACGCGATACGCGCCGACGATATTTCAAGCGTAGAGACAATCGCAAAATCAATTTTGTTTGTAATAGCGGAAGAAAGAAATGGAAAATTGCACGAGTTTGATTTTATGTGTCATGCGATTTTAACGAATTATTGAATACGCACGGTCGCGTATCGAGGGAGTGTCACAAATATATAAACCCGCATTACAAAATTTCGCTGCATATGCATAAATCTGGCGTAATAATCACCGCATCTTGGAACCGCACGCTGGAATTAATTAATGAATTCTACCATGATAATAAATCGCGCATTAATAAAATGATGCATTTGTGCTATAGCGTTTTACACACGGATAATTTTAACAATATTAGCCGCGATATAATTATCACTTTATCATGCATTATTGTTATATGAAAATAACTTCGTATGAACTTCTATTATGCACACTCGATAAAAACCATCCATTACATGATCGTCAGAATTTATTTATGTTTACGCCGTATTTATTAGCACGAAAATTGAAAAAGATATTGATGTGTATTCAATTTTTTTTTATTTTTACTCATGATGGAATTATTTTACAGTACGATATTCGACATGATGCCATTTTACATAACATCCAAAAATATTTTTTACTTGTTATATCAATGTACATTTAACCGAGAAGCGCTGCGAATGTAAGTGGATTCAATTAAGGACAATCATGCAATGACAAAATATAATTCCGATAGAAATATTGCGTCGATATAGTGTCTCTCTGACCCGTACGCAAATGGATCACGAAGCTAAACATGTCGAACGGTAAAGATTAGTATTTGTAATCCTCTTAGCTGCCGCGCGCGTGTTTTCACATAAAGTTTAAACTCGACACCCGACCATCAGCCGGGAACTGCCTTTTTCGGTGCTGTAGATATTTCACGTGCCTATAACGCTATGAATTTTTAAATCGATATTTCGCCGGACCATGGATGACACGACGGCCGACAGCCGCGTACAAATACATCGATATTGTGCGAAACTCGTCGCGTTGCAATTTCAACCGGACAGCAGACGAAGTTCGGCAATCGCTGGACGTGGAGCGTTTAATCGTGAGATATCAATGCCAGCAAATTGGTCGATAAATTATTGCTGCCGTATTGCCGATCTGCCCGTGTCCCTTTCTGTGCGTGTAACCACACGTTCCTCGATTTTTTTTTTTTTTTTTGTTGAATGAGGGAAGGTTTTCATGTCATTCAAACTTCGCCTGCGGAGTATGGTGCGGTGTAGAGCCAACAGGACGATGTCTGCTTCTATCTTTTTTTTTTATATATTTTCATAGTTATACTAATCGTGCAGGAGCTAGGCAAAATGAAATCCATTTGACAAAGTACAATGAGATGCGATAAGGCACGCTTAAGCGTTTCCGTTAGAAGAACCCGAGAGATTAATAACGCGAAAATGCATCACGTTATCGTTATATTATCGATCTGTTTTTAACAAGCTTCCTGTACATTCAAAGCGATTCGTATAAAGTGGAAATATTCCAAGTTCCTTTCGTTTAGGTCAATAATGAGGTATAAAATATATCCCGAAGAGAGGCTCAAGATTTTCTCAATTTCTCATTTAAAATAAACCTTAAAGCGAAACAACAAGCAACAACAAAGTTCGTAAACATAATTATAAATTAATGATTGATCTAGTTTCAATGCATCCAAGAAATACAACGAAATTTTATTTATTCACAAACAATGAAAACTTAAGTTTTGCATAACTTTTTAACAGTTACTGTTTACAATTACCGATAATTTATTAATAAATTACTGCTAAACAGTAGGCTTGTTCTTTCACTTCTTTTTAGCTAAGCAATTCACTTTACTTTTTTCTGCAGAAAAATAGAGAAAAAATATGCATTTTTATACTGCATATAAACAAAATAATAATTATAATCACAATAAACTGTATAATTTTTTATCTTATATTTTTTATTTTATCTTTTTATTTTATAGAATTCACGATAATTATACGAGAACATAAAATATCTTCTAATTGACGAGCAAAAAGTCTGCAGATTATTTATTTTTTACATCCTCTGTGCTAATCAATAAACTTATAGGTAGCAATTAATTAGACGAGGTGCTCTCGCGAGAGTCGCGTAAAAATTTAATAACCGAATATCCGAATTAATTTTTTTTTCATTCATTGACGAAAGATGCAACGCTTCTCATGTATTATCATCGACATATCGAACCACGCTTGCCATACATTATTATCATCGAATATATCGTTATAGTTGCATCAGCTTCGCTGCTGCTATCCATTACGAACGATGGAGAGCGCAGATAAAAAAGTCGGACGCGCACGAAAGATGAGCGCAATAAGATATTATATCTCCTAAAAATATTCGATTACAGATCGTTGTTAATAAATTAGCCCCGCAACATTAATCGATTTAATCAATAGATTTTTGTTTGCACATTTCGAAACAAGTTAATTTTTCGTTTGCACACGTTTAGTTAAAAAGTTATTAACAAAAGTTTCGAAAACTAATAGATAGATTCAAGTTACAGATACTGAAATTATGCAATAGTGCAAAATGCAAACGAAAACTCGACTAGTATCGCGATACTGATTTACACATTTCGCGAAATGTGCAAACGAAAATTTTGATCACAGTAATGGCGATTTGAACTATCTCATCTATCAAAATCGATTTTCTTCGAAACTTTAATTGTAATAAATGTTAATAACCTTTAATTAAAGGTGTATAAACAAAAAATTAACTTTTCAAAATGTGCAAACGAAAATCAATTAAAACGTTTTCAATCTAATTTGCTCAAAATTTGCTCATAACGATCGAGTATAAATATCTGCGATTTATCAAGTAGTACCTATTTTATTTCGCAATGTTATCCATTCCTTCTTCCGTTCATTTGTTTGTTCGATTTTCCCTTGGCAATATTTCTTAGAAACGGCTTAACTTTTTCAAATTCTGTTTTAGATAATACGGATCCAATCTTAACTCCACCGATCAGCTGAAGTCAAATCAGTTGACTGTAAGGGAGTTAAAAATAAAGGTCAATTTCAACAAAGCTCTTTCAATAGTTATAGAATTTTCGCTGAACTACTTACAATTAGTTAGTCTGTTGTAAAGTTTATTTTATTTTACGCGGCAATAAATGTTCGATCTTATACGAAATATAAGAAATTTTTGAATTTCTTCCTGCAAATATTCTGCATTTACTGTCAGAATAGCGTTGCTGTCGCGAGAAAAAAATGTCTCTGACAATGAAAGTCTCACCAAGGAAAAATACAATACAAAATTTAAATCGTCTACTCTCTTATTTTGCTTTTTTTTATTTCTGCATCCATTTCAATAGTAAATAAACGTGGAAGCTTTTTATAGATTTTTGTAGAACACGTGCGGAGATCAATTTTGCGGTGGGAAATGTCGTGACCCGCCATCTCTCTATATATTTAATTTTACTTGGAATCTGTCACTGACGCCTGTCTGAATAGCTTTCTGCGGTTCGCATTTACGCTTTTAGTTTTACTGGAACCGACATATCCACGCAGTCAACGATAACAACCTCCATCGTAATCGTGAAAAGCCGCACGCTCCTATGAACAAGCAGCACAAATCTGTTAGATTCTCTAACGAGTAAATAGATGCGCATGTCTGAGTTTCGCGATAATTACTGAAAATCCAACGACCAAAATGAAACTCACGCCCCTCGCGACAGGTAAACGCGCTTATGCAGATTGTCGCGTAATTGGTGATGCAAAACGTGTGATCGTTTTCACAAAATATAGGTAACGATTGCTGTGCGACGCCGCGCTGGCAAAATATGGCATATAATTTACAACTGTATCATTTGTTAGTACATCGGGAAATAAATAAAGTTGTGTTGGAAATTGATATCGCGAATATTGCACGATACATATAATCGAGAATTTTATTCATTAAGAATTTTTCATCTTTATTGCTAATTTAATTAGTAAAAATCAATGCAATCAGAGGATCGTCGCAAAAGATCACTATGTATTGCAATTTTGAGCACTACAAGATCTAAGTCAAATTAAAAAATATCTATAATGTTTAAACACTATTTTGAGTTTGCAATAATTTTGAAACATAATTAAATAGCACAAATAAGAGAAATCTAGTCTAAGCAAATTTTGATAAATAATATTCGTATGTAAATTTTTAGTACATTTTTGTTTATAATTTATGCATCGATTCGTCAGACTTAAAATGAAACATGACACATTCATAAATTATAAAAAGCGGAAATAATCACAATATTAATTGTCAATTTTAATCCGTAACTGGATCTTGGTAATTCTGGAAGTAAGAAAAATAAGTGTTTTCTGAAAAATTTTTTTTAAATGTGATTATGTCTAATAGGATTTGGAAACAGTAAATCCTATTAATAATAATATTTTATAATATTGGATCGGAGAAAATGTTATGGAATTTTGTTAGCTCAAAATTACATACAGAATAAATTTGTTGCGAAATTTTCGACTATCTGACGTAAAAGCTTAAAGTTTCTAACAATATAATTAATAGATTAAATATTACAATTCGATTGAGATAAATCCATACAATCAATTAATGCTTATTCGAGCAAATATTGGGTGGTAATGTGAACATAATTTATTCAAATAAACATATCAAATACGCAAACGTTTTGATCCTGATTTGGATCTTTATCAATAATTTTGGAGCATTGGATAAGGATCCAAATCAGGATCAAAACGTTTGTATATTTAATATATTTATTTGAATAAATTATGTTCACATTGCCACCCAGTGTTTGCTCGAATAGACATTAATTGATTATATACTTAAAGTTTTTCTTAAAAATTCGTTTTTAAAAAACTGTTTCTACGACTTTTTGTTATCTTTTTTGTTGTTTTGTACACATGGATTAAATAAAAGAACATTCTGATTTTTATTGCTCATAACTCCGTTAAAAATCATCGTACCGTAATTAATACAATAGATTCTTAAAGCTGAAATATTGCTCTGTCAATAATATAATTGTTAATTTTTGAAAAAATAGAATATATGTATATTTGAACTAAAAATGTAGTAATACTACTGTCGTCCCTTTTTCCATTACGCAATAGTTATAAGGATAATAATATCACATTTTTAGCTCAAATTTCTATATAATTGACATTTAAAAAATTAGCATGATATCATTCGATAGAACAAGTTTTAGTTTCAAGAATCTGTCTTTTTAATTGCAGTACGATGATTTTTAATGGAGTTATGAACAATCAAAGTCAGAATGCTCCTTTTTACTTAACTTGCGAATAACTCAAGAATAAAAAATCGTAGAAACATTTTTTATAAACGAGTTTGTAAGGAAAAGACTAAACTTTCATGATGTAATCGAAAATTTTCTCAAATTTTTTTTAGTACGTGATCCAAAAAGTGAGAAGAAGAAATTCTCTTTTTTTCAGCTTGTATTTTTCTATATATATATATATATAT
>NW_017259300.1:643489-643809 GCF_001594045.1 Atta colombica
TATATATATAATATATATATATATATATGTGTTCCTCTTACGGATTAACAATGATGTTAATAAGCATCTTAAAATATTATAAGAATTTAACTCAAAAAAAATCGAACTTAGACGTTGCAACTTTCCGAGATGAGCGTTACCGGAAATTTATCGATTCAATCACTGAGGCATGTGATATTTATTGCCATGTAATTGAATAATACTTATTGGCTTCATGACAAGCCTCAAGATCTATTTACTTATCGATCGTCAAAAGTAAAAGTAAAAGTAGTTCAAAGCGTTGTTCAAAGCTCTTATCGATCCAGAATAATATATATATA
>NW_017259300.1:651191-653191 GCF_001594045.1 Atta colombica
CACACACACACACACACACACACACACACACATCTATATATTGTCATTCTTATATACTATTACATATTTGATCTTTTCCTAAATTAGATATTAGTAACAATAATATTTATTTAATAATTATGACATTCGTTAATTAAAGAATTGTAATTGATATTGTTTGTAAGGAAAATAAAATATGTGATAATTGTAAGATAATTTGCGTTTCAAACTATGATCTCCGCGGATTTTTTGAAGCTAAAAAAAATTTATGTAACAATTATTTTATATTTATCACGCGTTTTATTTTCTCCAGAAACAGTTAATACCAATTACAATTCTTTAATTAACAAATGTCGTAATCACCAAATAATCATTATTGTTACTAATATCTCATTTAAAAAAAGATCAGACATATGTGATAATATAAAAATAACAAAAAGAAAGCAAAACATAAAAGAGCTTGTTAATTTGTCAATTTTAGCAATTAACTATCTCGATTGTATTGAAACACAGACGTGAATTTAAAATTGTGCTCTGGAGCGTTTTTTTATTATTTATTCACAAAGTATCGCCAAAATAAATATGAAAAAAAATATTGCAGTGATCCCAGCGATCATTTCTTATAACAAGATCATTGGAAAAAAATCTATGTATGAGTACAATATTATTCATTACTATGCGATGTACCAAAAATATTTCACCAGCGCATATGTTCGCATCGATTTCATTTCAATGAGAATTAATTTTAACTCCGTCGCGGTAATGCATCGAATGACATCGCCGGTAATTCTATGCATGATACAGAATGCATGTAAATATTCCACGGTGCTGTGAATAAATTCAACGAGACCGCCGACTACTATTGGTTTCTACCGACGTGGTCTAACAATATCGCAACACTACCAGGCATAACGGTTTAACTACGTGCAAGGTCCAATTTCAGGGGTGAAAGCACTGCAATGCGACACTCACGTGCTTGTTTTTAACCGGTGCGCCGCACGCATTACATCGTAAGAAAACGACGATTCGGAAGAGGTAGAAAATTATTTTTCTTGCTCCGCCTTTCCGAATATCTAGCTTTTCTTTTCCTTTCTTTTAAGCTTCAGCAGAAGTTTGCGGTTCCATGAAGAAATGTAATTTTGTTTCCTATAATGCGCTCAAAAAGTCTAATAACAATAAGACTACGTTCTTCTTCTTGTGAATTTCTGCACAAGTCTTCATTTAAAAAATAAATTAAAATTGAATCAAGGAAAGAAAAAAATCAAAATTGAATTTTCTAAATACGAAATTACTTAACATTGTCGCACGAAATGACAAATTTTTCACGTAACCGCAAGCATTCAATAAGAAGTTCTTCAATCAGAATTCAATAAGAAGTTCCATAGTATTGTATAAATCTTATGATAAATAATATACATAAGCTTTCATCCAGTAAATCTTTTGGTTAATATACAATGTCAAAATAGGAAAATTTTTATAAATAGTATCACAAGCGTGAGAGTCTTATTATACATTTATGTTAAATTTAACACGTTTCACATAGTCCATATTTTGATTAAGTACTTTAACACAAAATTTGATGATAAGACTCTTGAAGTCTACGTAGAGAATTTACTCGAAGAATCGAATATCAAATCGACGATCAGTTTAAAATTTGTACGATTATTATTTCAGATTGTGTTAAGATTGCGAAAGTAATCGGCGCTGTCATGTAGTTGAAATAAACGTATTTAAAATACATATTGAAATATGATTCCAACATCTAATTTTGACTGTACTTGACATTTCTCTTACTCATTAAGACTATGTTCAATGACTATCATTGTGCCTTAGAATTCATATAGTGTGATACCAAAAATATATCAGTGAAATTGAAACGCGTTGAAATAGAGAAAAGAGAAAAGAGAGAGAGAGAGAGAGAGAGAGAGAGAGAGAGAGAGAGATATTTAGTGCTCTGGGATAAAATCCTTTCAAGCGTTCAATTTTTTACAAAAATATTAAAATAATTAATTATATACAAA
>NW_017259300.1:653291-672659 GCF_001594045.1 Atta colombica
ATGTATATGTGTATGAGAGAGAAAGAGAGGAGAGGGGAGATATAGTATCTCATAAATTATTAATATAAGTTTCCGATCGCCGCGAGATATGAGATACGTACGCACGCCAATAAAGCTATCACGGAATTACGCTACGTTGACATTTACATCGAATATCCATTTCCGCTCTCATTGTTGCGTCCATTCGAGTGAAAACGGTTACCGAGTACGGGTGCGCTAATTTGATGACGGCACTGCGAACTTTATTTTCATTGTGCGTTAGCCGCGAGATTATACGAAAAAACCGGCGCCATTAATATGCTGCCGCTGTGGAAATGTTATCTCTCAGCGATTTTCCCGGCCATTGTGTATCGCGACTTCAATTTCCATTTCTTCCGCATAATAGAAAACAACTTCTCATTGTTACACTCTGGAAGCGGTAGACAATAGACCCTTATAAAACAACATATACATCCTGAGCTGTAACATGCTCGTAAAAAAATTGTAATTTATTTTCTGGTCAAACTAAAAAGAGACAATTGTGTAAACGCACTCTCTGTATTTTTCAAATGTAATTTTCAATGTAATTCCGAAAATGGCCGTCGTTTTGAAGGTTACGATCTGAAGTGTAATTGTGCTGATAAGTAGAGATACACCGGATATCCGAAAAATCCAGTATCATCGACACTTTTTTACTCCGACCGGATATCCGGATATCATTAGTACGGATATTCAACCGGAAATATATCCTGTTGAAATTTGATATCATTAAATTATCAATTTTTTCTTATATAAATGTTCTAGAAGTAAGTATATTTATGATGCATATTTATGATGCTGTAATATGTTATACATTATTGCAAAATTACAATCTTTTTCTCTATAAGTTTTTTTTTTTTTAGAAGACACTTTCTCCGAATTCGGCCGGATATCCGGAAAATGTCGGATATCCGACTTGAAGAAATCGCCTTTTCGAATATCCAAGCGAATACCGGATATTCGATGTTACATTCTGTCCGGATATCTGATATCCGATATCCGATAATTTTACGATCCGGTGCAATCAGCTTATTACAAATCTGACACGTTTATTACTTTTTATTTCAAAGAAAAGATTGTAATTCTTTCTTATTTCCTTTATTAATGATTATTGCACCCTACAAGAACAGATATGAGCCACGATATCTTTAAACAAAGTAAATCATTTCCTTCAGCTTAAAAAAATGGAAATAAATGTGGTTCTTTTAAACGCTCCTCGTACGTATGTCATAAATAATGCAGATATAGTAGGTTATACGAACTGTACTATGCGAATATTAAAGAATTTTCAGGCATTTTCGATGAGGAAAAACGTCCCTTTTTCCATCTTTCAAGAAAGAATCTGCAACTCCAATTCTCTGAAAATACAGAAAATTCCTGACTTGGGGAATGTTTATGAAAACGCATGAAAGATCCAATTTTACGCGCATAATAGTTTTAAGGAACTATTTTAAGGAGAGGCTCAGAAACAAGACGCTTTATATCTAGTATAGATCTTGTTCTCTTTGCCTCCGCATGTTTCGTGTTGCGATCGATCAATATACTCCACCGCGCACACTTTGTATGTCATGATGTGCTGTCGCATCATTTCTCCTCTTCTTCATCCCTCTATAAATGGAATATCCTGACTTTCAAGCGTCAGGAACTCCGCGGTACTTCCCTCTCATTTGCCAAGCGCAGCAAGTTCGTACATCAAGTCGATCAGGTATCGAATAGAAGAAAACTGCCGGCGAATCCTGTACAGCTTTGCGGGATTTGTTTGCCGTAACAAAGCCACGCGCGCAACCCTGACACGTTAATTGTTCGTTGCACCATCGTATGTCCGCGTTTGATTTATTTTGTCGACAAGCACGACATACGCTCACAGAGGCAGTCCATCGGCATGCAAATCTTTCGCGGACGAATTACTTTCGCTACAAGTGTAACTAACGGTGATAAATTGCCAAACAAAATGCAATCTATCCGACATTCGAATCTCAGTTTGGGCTTGAGTAGTGAAGACAGGAATGACGTTTAAAAAGCCTTAACTTTGTTATTTCAAATATGCAATTTGATAATGTTGCAGGAGTGATTTAAATTTTGTATGACTTCTTATTTAAAAATATAGATTTTTCAAAGAAATTTGATAGTAGTTACATAAATATAAATTAGACTTAAAATTTGATCACGGATAATTGGATTGATAAGTTTAATTTTTACGATTATTTATCGAATTTTTAATAATATAATATTTTTTCATTTATAACTTGATGCATAGAAACATACATATATAGTAAATTTCTGTTTAAATAAATATTTAGAATTTAAAAAATATGAATTTATTAAATATATTTAATATATTCCTTTTATAAAATATATGTATATTTTTACGAAATAATTTTTTATTAACAACGCTATTTATAGCTTATACATTATTATTTTAATATAATAAGAAGATATATAATACTATGCTTGAGCAATTTCATTAAACCTTTAATAATAAGATACTGTATACCACAAACTCTTAAGACTATAATTTCCGTATTTTGAAACAAAAACAGTTCAGGTAATAAATATGAAATTATTAGTTTCTATTCTTAGAAAACTATTGAATAATAACAATAATTCACATATATCGCAAATGTGGGTGACTTGGGACAATATATATTTTTGTTAAATTTAGTCTGGTATCTTTCCATGAATTTAACAAAAAATACATGCTGTTCCAAATTTCTTACACTTGTCTTAAGTTATCCACATTTACGGTATATTATGAAAGAATATTCATTTGAATTATTTATTAAATATTTTTATATTTTTATACTTATTCTTCGCATTATATAGAAAAGAAGTTTTTAATTCTCTTTTAATTAGTTAAATCATGAATATTATATTATACATGAAAATTTCAATCTCACACGTTATATGGGTATAATCAATACATGGGTATAATTTTGCTCTGACAAGAAAGAAACGATATCCGTATATTCAAATAGCTGTTTGTGCGTCATTAAGCTGTTTCCATATCGTATAACGTGATAGCGCGATGCCATAGTGATGAGGCAACCACATAGCTGTGTTAGAGTTACGGTCCAATTTCATTGCGGGTCAAATGTCTCTATTATTTACTATATGATATGTTCGTGCAACATGCACGTATGCAGTTCGAACTCGTGTTAGTCTGTTATTTATAACAGGTTTTTTAATTTTTCTATTTGATTTGATATCTTCTATAATTATAAAATGCGTTCGAGACACGAGAGTGAATTTAGTTTGTAAAAGACTTAATTTTTACTTAGTTATAAAAGAAGAGAAAAAAATGAGAAAAAAAGAAAAAAGAAGTTTATGAAAAGATTAATGTCAAGCGGATTATATATTTTAAATATATACTATCACAGCAGACGCAATATTGTTAATGGGAAAATCTGTTTCATTAAAAAGTATATTGATTATTGGAAATATACGGCTTTTCTGCAAACATATAATCGCATTTTCATCTGCTGTAAAAATATATTAATGTGCATGATATAATGAAGAGCATATTTAAAATTAAACAATTATAATTTGGACTTATAGAAAGTAATAATAATTAATAACAATTTTACGCGTTTGGAATTTAACGTACATTGCGCCACATTACGCTATTCCTTTCATGTTCAAACACAACGTTATATTGACAGAACTGTCGTTTACAGTATGCATTCCACATGTATCGCATTAAATAACTTGATACCATAATCGTTGATGTAATATTATATCCAATGGCACGTATTCACGCATTAATCATAGAACCGATTCTTGCCATTATTAAATTATTTAATTCTCTGAATGTGCGTAATCATCAAAATTAAATTTAAGCATTACACGCACGGTAATTATATCTAGATATATATCGTTGAAATCAGATTATCGTTAATTTGTGGAGGGTTCAGTGCGATTACATGTTTTTATTAAAGCACAGCAATTTAAAAAATATGATTATTTTCGTAATCTACCTTTTATTTACAATAATTTACGCTCGTTTCTAAATAATATAATACCGATACTTTATGACATGTAATTGACAGTAATTTACTTGAAAAATTTCCTACTTTTGTTTTTTTTCTTTCCCTTCGAAATTCATGATTAATATACGCGATAAAAAACAAATTGTCTGCCAGAATATATAACTTTTTCTTTCAAGAAAGTGCGAAAATACTCTTATGATAATTGCGTGGTTGCGTGCGAACTTCTCTGTGCGAACTTCTCTGTGCGAACTTCAAAGGCTCAAGCTGAAACAATCGAAGAGCGTATGCGAGGTAACGGAATAGAAAAATATTTGATTAAGCCGAATAGAGGACCATAGAGTATGTATGTATAATACGTACGAACATTTTTGGTACGAGAACAAAAATTGAGTTAAGATTATAAAAGGTGTTATAAATGAATGAAGTGATGTACTATCACTTGAGGTTGCCCATAAATTGATGTAAGAACTGTAATGAGGGCATCTAACTTTTACACTAAAAGTTCGCAACAAAATTCAATCATCAGTGTCGGAAGATTCTGCGAGTCTTCTTCCGGAATCATCACTGTCAAGAAAATACGCGAAAGCAATCTCGCTTACGCAGATCTTCTTCGCAGATTATAAATCCGTTCAATCCAACTCGAACAAGTTCCCGACACAGATCAAATCTGAACTCCATAGCAATTTAAAATCTCTTCCATCATGGAGATATAATAAGCTTACAGAAAATTCTGATAAGAAGCGCAGCAAAACATGTCTGTTAACGCATAAATTTTTCGAAAGTTTTTTGGAAAAATATAATAGATACTTCGTAACATTATAATGAGAGAAAACTTGACATTGTTTCACAAATGGTCTTTTTCATTTAAATAATTAACGTCGAAAGAGAGTTTCTTCTTTTTATGTTAATTTTTGTGTAAAACCTGCTCTGCCTTTCAAATGTAAAATCTTTATTATCAATTATTTAAGCGTGTCTCTATTTTATTTTATAAACTATAGTTTTATTCTATAAACTATAATAACTAGTACCATATACATTACTAGGTTATTATATTTCTTCCTGACTTCAAAAGTAACACATATAAAAAAAGCTAATTGTAAGTTTTCCAAAAAAGAGGAAAAACTATTTTTCTGATTGAACTTGACAGAAATAATTAAATTAATAATATCGTGGCAAAAAAAATATACATATTCTAATATGATTAAATATCATTTTTCGTTTTCATTTCACAATCGTTAAAAAAAATCATTCTGTTTGAGTTTTGACAATTTTTTATAAAGTTAAGTTAGTTCACTTTTAACTGATAGAATATTGTTTATATAACTCATTCATGATAATTTGAAAATCATGTTTTTGAGTTATATTTTGAAGTAAGAGAGCATTATATCTTCAAGAACGAAAACGATTGCGATAAAATAGGATCAGAGTTATTTGAGTCCCAACATGTCTTGGATCCTTACAAAATTAATGTCTCAAAATCTTGATAAAATAGAGCGACAAATGAAAGATAAATTTTGGCGCACACATGCACGCACGCACACACACACACACACACACACACACACACACACACACACACACACACACACACACACACACACAAGTTTGATTAGGCACAAAATAACATAGAATATAATCTTTTGACCTATTATAGTTAGATATACTTTCGCGAAATTATGCGAATTTCTAACCGTAACAACAGTTTATGGTTGAATTAATATCACTATCAATTCCATAAGAAGCGTGTTTGTAATCACCATCTATATTTTCATACAAATCGATTTATACGTTTAGATATTATATATATATACATATACATATATATATATATATGTACCAAAATAACTGAAGTAATTACCTTCAAGTTAAAATAACATCGCTTCGTCTATCATACTCCCTGTGAAAAATGGCACTGGAACACGCACGTTACACGCTGTGGCATCACAGTATGCAGGGATTCCAAAATCGCACCGATATTTATAAACTTCAAATTTCAATAAATCGTCTATGTTTTATGTTTTAGGATCATTTGAAAGTCGACTTTATTTAATAATTTGTATTATCTTGTTTGCATATTCTAGAATTAGATTTATGCTCTTTAAATATTAACAAAAATGTATACTTTCTAAATGCTAATAAATATATATATTGAAAATTTAATTAGCTTTGGATTTAAAGAATTAATAATGCGATTTATAACAGATGTAGTTTTCATATTTTGCATATTACCTATACACATTTTATTAAATTATCATTACTATATACATTGAAAAATCAATAACGTTCTAAATGCTAAACAAGAAGTTAAAATAGTCATTGCAATCAGTTCTAATTCAATCAAGTTAATAATATCGGTAAATTCAAGAGTATTGAAAGGTTGAAATTTTATGTCTCGTATTTCTTTATAAGCGCTATTTCCACGGCACGTCGTTCTATTTTATTACTCTTCCATATCTATAAAATTGCTCTTGTATTAAACGGCAACATAGAACACAGCAACGTGATCGCTCAGGGTTTAAATAGGATTGCAAAGAGATTTGGACGTTTTTTTAACGTTTATGAATATATATTACAACGGGATACAGAACGCTACAGTCACACGTGTCGCTTCCACGATAAGGGTTCCGAACCTCCACGATTTTGCATAATTCTGTTAAGCAAATGACCAGAATAATAACTCGCCGCAAGGCATATGTGACATTCATGCTGTGCTCCGAGCAAGTGCTGAACAAAATTTAGTTTCGTAGTTTACACGGCGATAGTAGAATATTTATACGAGTGCGCCGGATGAACGCGCTTTTAACTTTCCACTGTGTGGTATCTCATGATAAGACTCCTTGGTACAGATTGATAACTAAATTTATAATTTGAGTTCGCTAAGAAGGTTTTCTAATAACGAATATATTTTCAGTAGCGCATTGAGAAATAAACGTGAAACATTCTAAAAATGAAAGAAATTTATTATTATTGATAGTGCAATACAGCATATTAATATCGACCTTGCAATTCGGAAGGGAATTGACCAACGCTATAAACTGTTTCCAACATTTCGATTTATCGGTTCGAGTATTGGTCAGCTGTAAATAGCGTGCTTGTTAAAGTTATGTACCAATAGTTCATTTCGTAAAAAAAAAACGTAAAGCTATATTTGTCGATGGACGATAGTAGAGTTGTAATTTGTCACTACAAAACAATTACTTATTTATTGCTTTGAATTGATAACACAATGTTATATTATTCTTCTTTCTATATATATTATGTTTTATTAATGTTTATATTTATCTCGCACGGAATGCAAGAGATCCGGGTTTGACTCCCGGCCGAAACAATATTTTTCGCAATAAGTTTATTACAGTTTTTTTTTAAATTTTTTTTTAAATTTTTTTTTTTAAATTAAGTTGGGAAATTTGGGGATTAATATTTCAGATTGATTGCGTTGAAAGTCCAACCATATCGCAATTATCATTTCTAAAATTAATTCATTTATGAATATACATAATAGTTCAACATTCTTAACATTCTTAACATCCAAACCATAGTGGTGCTTCGTATTTAAAGTAATGTATTTATATTTATATTTTATTTTTATATAAAACTATATAAAACTTTTAAAATTTTATAATTACTCAAAACATATTAACTATTATACAACTATTATATATTGCATACACAACACATTATACTTATCTATGTAAATTATACTGTTTCTCTTTTTTATATCTTTTCACATCACATGTATTAATTTAGTTACTTTTAATATAAATTTAATAATTGTAAATTTTTGTTCCAAAAATAATTTTAAATTTTAACCACATTTAAAATTGATTATTATCAACATCATCAATAATGTGCAATTAGAATTTAATAAATATATACTAGGTACTCTCGAAAAGTTTTTATATGTACTCGTATGTAACCAATGCAGAGTATTTCTCATGTAAAATCAATATTGTAAAATGTATCCGTTGCATTCAATTTAAGAGAGGAACATCTATATGTGCACGTTTTCAACTCTCGTAATTCATTTACTAACTCGAACAATGTCCAAATAAAAAAAATATAGATTTCGACGGATAGATCAAGTCCACGATATAGAGTCATCAATATGAACTATTGCTCGCAATATGGAGGTTCGAATCGACCGGCAGCGTATCCTCCACTTTTGAAATTAAACTTCGTTCTCTAGCTTTCTAGCAGTGCCCAGCTCAATAACGCGCTTTCCCCACTCATCACGACTATACCTCCTTTCAAAGAGCTCTTTGAAGCGCTCGCACTTTAACGAGCATGAGGTCTGTCATCCTGGCAAAATCGAGCCGATACGCATCATTCATTCTACCGTAATCCGTCTCCGCGAGTTCCAGAAGTTCCGTCGATCGCTTCTCCCTCGTACATCAGCTCTTGCATCCCCAACTTACGGGCATGTTTAAGTGCGCAATGATTCGAATCCTGGTTACACAACCAAATCTGAAACTACGTTCTTGTCCCGTACGTTCCTGTTCAAAACGAGAAAGATATCATTTCCATTTCGAACTCCCGATAATTCCCTCGGCGATTATCCCCTTTGAAGTGATACTAGTGGTGAGCGTTCGTAGTTTAACGAGTAGAAATCGGAATCGTTCGACCATACGCCGACACAAAATTTACATCACCACTAAATTCACACGAAGATAGTCGAGTTGAAAATTTCAAGTTTAAATGACTGCGGATTTCATTCAAGAAACGAACGATTTGCACTGCTATCCTAGGCAGATAGCTGAATATGCTAAATGTTATCTCACTTAAGTTTATATTAAATCTATATTAAATATTTAAATATTTAAAGATACATTGAGAAAAAGATATCTAAAAATGTATTTGTGAGAAATATATTTATTTCACTGAAATAAATATTTATTTAAATACAGATGAAATAAAATAAGTCATTTATTTTATTTTTGCAATTAATGAGATATATTTCACAGAAATAAGATATATTTCACATAAATATATATTTTGTCATCATAATCAAATTTCGAAAATAACATTTGCTTCGCAATACTTCGACATTTTTCTCTCAGTGTCAGGGGACAGTGGCCTAAATCGGACCGTGTTCCAAATACCTTTTTAATTTAAATGAATATGTTCAGCAAATTTGCTATTCATTATATAATGTAAAGTCCTTATAAGATACCGAATATGTAACAGCAGTTCTCTATCATAACATTTATAGAATAAACACAAATATGTATTTTCAACCATCAGCCAAAATTTTTTAAAAGAGAATCCTTATAAATCATTATTTAAAAAGTATTAAAAATTTGAAAGATAAAGATTTAAGATAATTAAAGAGTATAGAATTTAAAAATATTAAGCGTTTTGTGATCATTTTTGGTTTATTGTAAAATTTGTTCCAAAGTTCGGAAGGTCTTGTCCAAATCGGACTTCTTTTTGAATGTGCAAATTGGACTTATAATAAAGTAGATAACTTATAATGGTTGTAGTACTGATGAACGGCCGACCAGATCTAATCCAAGGAATTAAATCAGTAAAATATCAATTCATCTGAGTCATCAAACTCAGATTAATTGAGTTTCATTGATTTTAATTCTAATAAAATATATAAACTGTCAATAATTTTTTTTTAATAAAATTTTTATCTTTGACTGTCAAATTGCTCGTTTTTACTCAATATTAATAAAAATATATTTAAATATTTTAAAATTCTATTTAAAAGTCTATAAAAATAGAAATATTCGATTTGAAACCAATAGTTTCAAATCGGACCGGTAAAAGCATTTTTACATTTTTCATTATAGTTCAACATAGGTGAGAGACGTCAAAATAACCTAAAGCAAAAATAAAAGAAATTAAATAATTTTTTCAACAGCACCTTCGATTTTACGATTAAACTTTATTTACGCCTTATTAGAGAGCAAAAATTGTAAATAGGTTCGATTCTTCTCTGTATAATATGATGTGATAATAATATTTGAAATATTATACACACAACATGAATGTATTTTAAAAATTAATGAAAATTTATAACTTTTCTAGCGAAAATATTAAATTGAAAACTGCGAAAAAAACTTTTAAAAAAATTTGAACGAAGTATATAGATTAGTACAAGATAACAAATGCAAATGTTTTTGCAATATATAATGTTCAAGATATATTAATATAATATACTTTCAGTATTTTCGTTATAAATATTAATAATATGATATATGTTAGATAATGTCATATTATTTTCAATACGATTAAAATATAATTTGCTGAAATTTATACTTCTTCTTTCTCTATAAAAGAGCTGGTTCTAAAAATTATTATTTTTAATATAAGTTTTATATATAACATATCTATATGTATAATTTAATTTCAATATATGTATAATTTAATTTCACCGGAGTTAAATAAAATTGTTTGTATATGACGTTTTTATCCCTTTCTGCAAAATACACTTTTCTAATGTTATTTTAACCGGAATCTCCGATTGTTATTTTATCTTTATTTGCCACGATAGCAAATTCTCTTTATTCTGAAAAATAAATCTTTTTATTCTCTCAACAAGACATGAAATTAACAATAATAATGAAAAATGGACCGATAAATGAATAACAGTAAAAGAAAGAATCCTATATTCATAATGCGGACAATCTTGGTGCTTAATAATACTTCTATGTAAATTTTTAAATACATTGTTCAGTTCGATAAATTGCATGTCGGTTCGACTTGAAATGCAATTATAAATTAAAAGTTAAAAGAATTGAAGTTAAAAAGAGTATTACAAATTATATTGATTGTTAATTTAATAATGTTAATAAGATTTTAAAAAACATAAAGTACAGAGAATTTATTACGAAAAATATCATTTTAACTAGAATTCAAATCTGATAATATATCTCCAGAACTTATTAGCCTTTCTTAACATAAATTTTAGCAAATAATTATACAGTGAGAACAAAAAGTATTCGTACAAGAAATTTTTTTATAAAAAAAAGTCTTATTTGTAAAAAATAAACATTAATTAGTAATTTTATACAATGAGTATATTCTGTTCTAACATAAACAAACCAGCTTTGCATGTATTCCTAATTTTAGAAGCTAAATTTCTTAACTGTACGAATACTTTTTGAGCATCCAAACAATAATTCATAATTTTCGTTTATTTTTTAGATGATATATTTTCTATAATTATCATGCATCTTTTTGGTAAATATGATTTTAAGAAACATATACAGTCTATGTTATTCTTTATGAATAAATTGTTAATTACTCATCAATTAAACGTCGAATCGATATCAAATTGGTGTTGAAATCATTAGGTATTGATTCGATGACTCATTTTTCGCTGACTAATGTTACTTTTTAAAAATAAAGTTTTTTAAAAAATATTTTCTTTGTACGAATATTTTTTGCACTCACTGTATATACTTTAATCGTGTAGAAAATAATACAATATTATTTAATATTATTAATTCAATATTTATGATGGAAATAAGACTGAAAGTGTATTAAATAATAAACATCGATCTTTTGACTTTCCAGAACGGATATATTACATGAAATTAATATTGTTGCATTCTGCTTTCCCTTGGCTTCACCAAGGAATTGACATCGTTTCGGAGATAATCCACGTGACGTTCCGTTTGAGTGCACGCAGATATATTGCTAGATACAGAGCTACAAATTGTACAACATAATCAACCTCCTATTAATCCTTGGACCATTTGCCCGTATGAACTAATGACAGACCTAGAATTGCCTTTGCGCATGTACGTTGTTCAGTGTTCCTTCTCCCTAATAAATCAATGGCCACGATATGCTTTGTCGTTAATTAGAGCATTTATAATCAAACCTGCCTTGCCATGTAAGCACCAATAATCTTCTGTTTGTAATTTGCGTATCACCTGTCGCGCCCAGCATCTACGCAAAAATATATTCTAAAATAACTTACCTATCAATATAAAATATTACACGTAAAATATAAAAAATATTATAGGAGTACGTGCGAATATTTGAATTAAGCTAGATGAGTAAAGCACTGTTAAAGTCAACGCAGTTATTAATAATGCGTAAGAACATATAGATATTATTACAATTGAACTTACATACTGCTGGCACATTCATTTCGATTTTCAAATTAATTCCCATAAATACGTAAAAATACAAATTTTACATAGCGAAAATAGCAATAACAAATTTTTAGCACAAAATGTCTTTTTCTTGTTCATGTTGTCAGAGTTAAAACATGATAGTTAATCAAAATGTCAGCAGTATATACGTTCAATTGTAATACATACATTCTTACGTACTAATAACTAATAACTACTTTAATTTTAATTTAGATTTTTATGTACTTAGTTTAACATTGCTTAGAATTTTTATAAGTGTATATTTATTTTTATTAATATAAAAAATTTTCACTTTTTATATAATGGGAAAACATTATGGATAAATAAATAGTTTTATATTATTATATTATTATATTTGCATCAAAAATTCATTTTTACATAAAAATGAAAATAAGAGATATAATCTGCAACAGCGCCTTGATCTTGACAAATGTTATCTAGGACATGATCCTGAACAACATTCAAGAGATTTTAACTAAACTAAAGTTCTTGACACCAGCTATTAAATTCTAGCATCAAAAATAGTGTTCCATTTTTAAAAAATCAGTTTGACCTTGGAGCGTCTTATCTAAGTCTAAGATAAAACTGAAAAGATCTTTTTATACTTTACAACTTTTGTCTAAAACATTTCTTTCAAAAACATCATTCTTCCAAGTAAATTCATCCCGATCTTTTTTGAACACTCTATATAATACAGAAATGTATTAGCATATTGATGTAAAGAAAGTACTTTACGATGTTAAATGAATTAATAACTAATTAATAAAACAATCAGTAAATTATATATTTGTAAGATTTTAATATTAGAATAGTAATATTAGAATAATAATAATTTAATTATTTAAATAATTTAACCATCTTAATTTGATGATATTATCTGGGCAAGTTATATAATTATAATATGATATATATGTAGATTATGAATGTAATACGTCCGTATAGATATACATAAATATAGAAATGCATATTGACGTGGAGAAAGTATTTTATGATATTGGATTAATTAATAAGTACTTAATAAAACAATTAGTAAATTTGCAAGACAGTTTATTCTTCATTCACAATCGTGTTTACATACAAATTGCTTTATGTTGCGAGCAAAATGATTAATTATTTGTCAAGTATGCTTATTTATAATATTAGTAACCAAGTTTATATATCCAAGCCAAGATTGTCGTTATTACTGATGTTACAAAAGATATTGATTATTTCCAAATTTTCTCATCATAAGATTCATGTTCCTGTTGGCTTCTCTGACCTGTGTGTGTGTGTGTGTATATATATACAAAGTAATTAATAAACAGGAAAAGCATCAATGTAATTACAAGATCTACAATCATACATATTATTTGAATTTAAAATCAAAACTGCGGGAACTTTATTATTTATGTTTCTTATGAAGAAATTGTCAAATTGAATTCTTATTTAGATCCTTTTATATACTACTTGTGCAGCTTCTCATGTAAAAGAATATTTACCTATCATTGAGTATTCAGATAATAATACATATTTAAATTAACGGAACTTAATTTAATTAACGAAATTGTTCAATTCAAATAATTACTATATTTTTAAAATACATATAATAAACACATTAAATTAATGGTTATACAGATTTTATGTCTTTAAAAGTTGTACATTCAATATTCCATTGTATCTTTTATACATAATAGAATAAACTAATCATTCAGGAAAAATAAAACGTCAATATTTGTAAGCATCATAGTATACAAAAATTTAAACGGTAAGACATAAGGAAATTAACATGTTGAATTTGCTTACATTATAGCCTTATCTTAATATACATATTTTTGTAAAGGAATTGTCAAGCTACTATTTAGATTCTATAATACTTGCGCATTTACTGTGAGAACATTTATCAATCATTAAATATTCAGATAATATATAATATAAATAACAACTTACTTAAATTATTAGAATATAAATTCACACAGATTTTATATTTTTAAATATTTATTTAATATTAATCAGAAAGAATGAGATACTAATATTCGTAACATTTACTGTAGTTGATCTTAATTTTCTGTGGCTTGTACATTAACATATATTATTGCATCCACGTTAATGTTCAGTTTTCTTCAATTAATATAATTTCCAGACTTCCTCATTATAGGATTTATATTCTTGCTTGCTTATGTGATTAGATCTGTATGTAAACACAAGTGATTAATAAACAAGAAAAATATCAGTGTAATTAAAATTACAAAATGTACTTACAGAATAAACTAGGTTTTTGGAAACCGTGAAAGAACTCAAAAGTACATAATTATATAAAAGTACAAAATTATATAATTATATGATATTTTTATTGTTACACTGAAGAGGATCTAATCTTATGGTTGAAACGTCTGTAATTGGATTGACATATGTATTATTTTTGATTACACACGTACAACGTGTGTAATCGACCATACTGTACGTGTACACGTGTGTCGGCTCTCATTAGCTTTAAAGTCCTTTATTGATCAAAATTATATCATTATGCAATTTAAATATTGTATATACTAACATTTAAAACTTTTTAGATATTTATTTGCCAAAAGATAAATCAAAATAAAAAAACCGAAGAAGTGTTATATTATTAATGTTTAACATAGATCCTTGATATTTTAACTGTGAATGTTATAAAAATTTTTCTGACGATGTGAACGCTTCTTAAGTTTTAAGGAAATAGATAGCTATACGAAATATAAATAAGTAGGTGAGGAATACTCAGAATACTCCAAAAAAATTTTATTTTTATAATTACATTTTTTTACTAAATATTATATTGTAGTTAAATTTACACAATTAATTGTATACAATAAGATAGAGAAACATAAAATTAATGAATTTTACACTTCTGAGCGATATTTTTTCTTCTTCTCTACAATGTTTTTAAACAGACATTTTCTTATTTTATTTCTTAATATCATTTTTTATAAAAAAATTAGCTGCGATAAAAAAATAAAATGATAAAAATGTAAATATTTTGGTACTAAATATATCTTAAAACATGAAGCGTACAAAATTTTTATTATAACATAAAATATTAAGTTGAAGATAAAATATTAGGTGTGGGAAAAAGTTCATGGCGTTTTTCCCGTTAGATGGTATTAAAAAAACGAACGAACGCCACGAACTTTTTCCCACATCTAATATATACCTAGTAAAATAAAAAATACAAAGAATTTTTTCAAATTAGTATTTTTTTTATTAAAAAAAATGATATTTATTTAATGACATAAATATAAAATCTATCGGAAAAATGTAAAAAACGATGCATATTTTGCAATATTTTTACGCAAAATCATTTTGTAAATATATTCAAAAACATCATTTGATGCCCATTCGACGTCCATTCAATGCCCATTTGATGCCCTATCGGACACTCTAAGGATGTCTCGCTGCTATTGATGTATTCTTCTAGATCTAAAATTCTGATTGGATGATCTACAAGAATACAACGAGTGCTCACTGAATTCTTGAGTCCGCTGAATGCGTCCAATAAATCTGTTGCTAATTTAGAATGATATCTGTTGCTAATTTAGAAATATGAAATATTTATGAAAAATTATGCTAACATGCTGCGGCTACCCCATCTATTTACTGAAAGATTAAAACTTGTATGCTTAAACTTAACTTTAAGATATATCCATTCATTAAGGAGATAAAAACAATTTTTTTGGGGTAATTTAATAAATTTCATTTATTAATTGAGATGAATTAGAATTCGTTCGAAATATCAGTTAAACTGAAATTAAAATACTAAAATGACAATTAAAACTAAAATTAAAATAAAATAATTTTTTGTTTAAATTTTGTTTATAACTGTCTTAATTCTTAACGTTTTCTATAGAAGATTCTCTTTTTTATTTACGATAACTCAAAATGTGTTACTTTAATAAAAGGTATTATGATCTTTTTGAAAACCTAATTAAAGAACGAATATTATTTGATGGACGGATTAAAAATTATAAATTAGTTTACTTTTGATTTTAGTAATTTTTACTTAACTTATTTATGATAACTCGAAAATTATATTTGTTTTTAATTGTATCACTTTTGAAGGAACTGATATAATAAAAAATGTTTTGTATAAATAAATGTATAATAAAAAATTTAATAAAAAAAATGATTTCAATTGATAATTCCTGAAAATAAACTTATGTAATAGCTTGAAATTTAACTTGAAATAGATATACTCTAAAAGATATTTTATAATAAAACACAATAGAATAGTAGATCCACGAAGAGAAAAGTGATGCTTTTCGAACCTCGATATTCTCGTGAGAATCTAATGCTGTTTCGCCAAATGCGTGCCCATCCGAGCATTACTTCCTGGCTGCTCGCACTTTAATGAGAAAATCCACCCAGCTTAATGTCTACGCAGTAGACATGTGATGCAGATATGCGTGTCGGTGCTTGGCCTATATGTCGAGGTCGGAGCGCTCATTATTTCAAGCCTTTATGTTATGTTATCTCGTAACTCTGTCTATATACTCTACATCATTTCGTCGTGCTAAGTACAATGTGAGTACATATCATCATTCCGCGCTTAATTCTTCACGTAAAGTCAGATCCAACGAATACAGCGGTGTCATTCGCATTCATTGAAATAAATCGCTCAACCGCGTTTGTTGGCACTCGTTTGCTTTCCCCGAATTCGGCTTTACGTATATACATCTATAGACAACATTCATAAAGCTGCTCCGAATAATCCGCGAGTCGAAGTCAAATTAAATTAATTAAACCGCTCGCGTTTTCAGGATATCGTAAAATCGCCTCCCACGACGCGACAAAATTATAGCCCGCCCTATTAAGCGCCTATTTATGGGAAATGCTTTCACGCAACTTCAATAGTATTGGCCGAGAGTTCTTCGGTTCAGATTATCCAGTGTGGCGAAGGCGGCGAGGCGCGATAACTGGCTGTACTAATGAAAAGCGGAGGAATATATTATCGCTGCAGCAGCACGTTCCTCTCTCTCTCTCTCTCTCTCTCTCTCTCTTTCTCTCTCTCTCTGTTTGAGAAAAGACGTCGCGAAGGCGAACGATGGTGGTGTCGCGAATCGAACGATAATTCATTTTATAATTAATATCACGGCAGAACTTAATTAAGGCGCACCCGAGGTGTTTAGAGTTGGAGCGACATGGATTTTTAAGATACAAAGTCCATTGCATTGAAATCACGGAATTGCAGTTCATAATTATATGATCGACAAGAAACTTCATCAATTACTTTAGAATTCAACAGTATAATTGCACGGACGAGATTAATTAGCAATTAAAATTGCTATAGTCTTATCAAGTAGTAAGAAATAAATTATAAATTAAACAGAAATATACATATTCGATGCGTATTTTTTAAAGAAAAATGTATTACTGTAAAAATATTACAAATAATATGGTAAGATAGTAGAAATCTTAAAAGCATCGAGAGGACCTATTAAAATAGATGTTGTAAGACAACAGAAATGGATTATCATATTATTTTACACAACATATGATTATTAGAGCGTACTGATACCTGAAGTATATTCTGCTTTCTCTTACATCGTGGACAGCAACGATTGAGCTGAATTATCGCAACCCGAATATTACTACCCGAATGTCCCTTGTTACAATTGACCCTAAGCTCCTTTACGCTTCTAGACATTCGTGCCGAAAATGCAGAGAACCGCAAAACGGTAATGCACAAACGCTTATGTTTCTACGAACGCGTTTCTACGATCGTATATGCGTTGTCAAAATACCGAGCGTATGCAAAGCATCGCAAAGCGTAATACAGCGAAGATACCATGTTCTGGGAATATAGTAAAGACCTCAACCTTTGGCACATCATATACGATGAAGATGTATTGTTACTTAAATAAGTTACTTGAATAAGACGAAACTTCTGCATTGTCCTTTAAAATATTATATTATTATAAATATGAGAAATGAAATATCTCTAAAGTATATTTTCAGTTATAAATCGGAACGCGAAAAAAAAGATTTTGCTAAAGTATTTAAAAGTTTAACTAAATACAAACGTAAAAATAATTTGTTGGACTATGAAAATAAATTGTATAAAACGCTGGAACATAATGAACAATGCTGCAAAAAGTTTTGACATTTAGACAACTAGCTTGAGCGTTCTACATCATAATTTTTTGATAATCTAACGAAATTATTTCAGATTTGTAAAATTAGTCATATCTGTATTTAACTAAATTTTTAAATGTTTCAGTTTTAAAATTCTTTTATTTTTTTTCAACTTCATTTATTTATTTATATTTATTCATTTTAGTATACATATGATAACAAAATTATATGCAACATACAGGGGATTTTCTCTGAAACGCTCCCTTGACCTATCCTAAATCGCATCAGAAAAGTAAATGACGCGCGATATTTTATTCATGACCACAGTAAAGCGATCAGAGAAATTGAAGATACCAATCGCTAGCTGCGTCTGGCATGACAACTGGTTGACATATCGAGAGATGGAAGGATGTATGAAAATTCAATTCACGGGAAATAGGAAGGGATGCTTGCCCGCATCGGCTTGCTGCTGTTACTGCTGTTTGAACGGCGTGTATGTAAGTGCGACTTGCACGTGCGAACTACGTAAATATATATGATACCTGCAGTACGTGCGATATCAGGAGACGGGTGCACGATACTGTCTCTCCCTATGATCCTGTATCACGTAGCCTCGCCAGATTTTCCGATGCAAGTGTACTTTTTCCGTGCGAGCGTAAGCACCCAGTCGCTCACGTGTAGAATTTCTACACGTCAATAGTTGACAAGCTATCAGTGGTTCGTCATTACCGTTATCAGTTTTCTAACGTTACTTTGCATGTCAATGGAGAGTCAAAAAATAAACTCTCCTTGAAATCTCAACTATATGAGCTTGAACGAATTTGAAAAGAATTTTATTCAAAGCGACATTTGATAGCAGATGTTGAAAGATAATAAATACACAGAAAGGATAGTAGTTTTGCTTAGGTATTTAAAAATTTAACTAAATACAAAAAATACTGAAAATAATTTTGTTGATTATCGAAATAATTATATAGGACACTCAACCTGCTTCCTAGAATAGCAAATGTTTTTACAGTATTATTTAATATACTTGAGATATCTACGTAATTATTATGATGGTTCAACAAAATTATTTTTAAATCTGCATTTAGCTAAACTAACTAACTTTAGCTAAACTTTTATATACTATATCAAAATCATTCTTTCTATGTGTATATATATATATA
>NW_017259300.1:672759-678546 GCF_001594045.1 Atta colombica
AACATCTACATTTTGACATAGAAAAGGAACTAAAGTCAAAAGTATACATATACATTTTACTTCAGTTCCTTTTATATTCTACGCTAAAATGTAGAAGTTATTTAAAAAAATAAACTTGCAGGTTGCATACGGAGTACAGCGACAATATACGTACAGCAAGATACGGTGCGCATTTCACTAATTACGAAACTTCACGTGACGGCTACATACGTAGTTTCAAACTAAACCTAATTATTTACAAGCCATGGCAACTCGCTGCATTCGTTTTCTCCGCTACACATTCGCGGTTTACGTTGTTTTTTCCCCTCCGGTATTGGCCCCAGGACCGAATTCGGATTATTGCAAAGTGTGAGGATAGACCGCGCAACTTGACTTTTCCGTAACTCGAAACCGGCCCTCAGCTGCAACGGGTTAAATTGAGTTCATCCTTTCCGAAGGTGTACCGCAAATTGAACGGCGCTCTAATGATTTCCCGTTTTCTCTGTGCGGCGTTTATGGTGTATTTATGGATCGTACGTGCCTTCCTGTGGCCAACGGTATGTCCGTACACGCAACATATATAACCGCCGTAACTGCGCAAAGGTTTCGATTATTTTCTCATCTATACTCTCCTAACACCTCTCTGTATGAGACGATGAGGTGTTGTCGACGGTAGTACGGAATAAAGTAGCGGCAGTGATAAACGAGGTCGATAAACTGGAGGGACAAGCGTGGAAGGAAACTAAACTTCCGACGACGAACTTTATTAGCCTTGTGGGACTGAATTATTAATATCGCGCCGCTAAAAAGAAAGCTGACTTACCACTCGACCGCATGAAAGTGTTTAAGGACTCCGCTAACGATAATTAAAGGTAATAACAAAATCCATGAATAAATTATGAGCGAAGCGCTTGATTCATGATACCAAGTTGCGAGATAATAAATCGCAATGGCGATGATTTTAGAGATTAAATATTGAATATTGATTTTTCTTTCGGAGTACTTTATTAAAATTACCTCGTGCGCTGCTCTCGTTAATTATTTGCTCGGGTTTTTTTACTTCGTGTATTCTGATCTTATTACCGAATCAATTTTATAACGGGACTTGCTTAGATTAGCGAAAAACGTACTGTAACAAGATTATAATAGATTATCCGACAGATTAATCGAATTATTTAAGGAACAAATGTTATCATACTCTGACATTCAAATAGTTCCCAAAGAGAATGACGGAACGTATTCATTACTCAATAAAAATCGAGTTTGCATAATAAAATGTAGATCGGTATTAACATATTATTAAATTAAAATGTCATGAAATTGCTAGCACAAAGTTAAAAATTTACTTTGCGTAATAACATGTAGACTAGCATTAGCATATTATTAAATTAAAATGTCACAAAATTGCTAACACAAAATTACTCTTCAAAAGTACGAATAACTTTGTCTGAAACTGAAGAAACCGGCAACATAGTACGAAAGCAGAAATACGTAAGTTTGTAAAATTGGAAAAAGCGAATACTTTTTTCATACATGAAAAGAATGGTTTTACTGAAAACTAAAACTAAATTTAAAAACTAAATTTAACTAAATACGACTCTAAAAATAATTTTTTTGGATATCAAAATAATTATGTATGGTGCTCAATGATTGCTAAAATATCACAATTTTTTGCAGCATCGCTCATCTTATGTTCCCTACATAATTATTTTGATGGTTCAACAAAATTATTTTTAAATCTGCATCAATTTTTAAATACTTTGACAAAATTCTTCTTTCCATGAACCTTATTTAAAATATGAGTCGAGGAAAAGACAGTAGAGTATTTATAATTCGTTCTTATAATTAAATTTATGACATCTTAAGTATAATCTTAAGATGTCATAAACCAATCACTGAACTGTATTAATACTTTTTAAGACATTACTTAAATTAAGATCATAAAATAAGATTATAAATCCAATTTAGAAGGCCGAAGAAATGAAAAAAATGAACTCAATTTTAGCATAAAGTTTGCTCAATTAACTATTTATTAACTTGTTATATATAATATGTTTTTTTATACTCCAAATTAATACTTTCTTGATTGTTCTTGATTGTTCTTGAGTTATTCTTGAACCTCTTACACATACGTTTATTTTCACAAGAATAACGATCGAATGCTCTCGAATCTTATACGAATAATTTCGAATACGAGCGAACGAGTACATCTTTTCCAACGTCTTTTCGCTGTATACGTTGATCCTTCGTACGGCATGGTTTATAGCAATAAACTGCTTCTAAGTTGCAACACGTAAGCCGATCTCATCTTCGAGAGACGTTACGTATGTGTATGCGTGCACATGGATTTGCGCGTACACGTGTCTGCGGTAGCTCCAAACGTGACTCGTTGCCCGCAAAAGGGATTGATGATGAATGGAAGGAAGTGACACGTCGAGTAGGATTGAGAGAAGCTTAAGTGGGGAAGAGTGTGAGAGAGAGAGAGAGAGAGAGAGAGAGAGAGAGAGAGAGAGAGAGAGAGTGAGTTTCCTTCAAAAACTTTGCTCCTGATATTTCAGACGTGACTCACTCGAGTATATCTGCATTTCTATTCGCGTTGCAAGCAACAGCCGAATTAGGTAAAATGGAATAACTTTGGCCCAGTCGAGATAACTTTGGCCCAAATTAAAAATTAAAAAAAAATTTCCAGCATGTATATGTTATTACGTCAATATTATCACATAAAACGTCTTAAAATGGGATAACTTTCAAAAAAATGCCAAGTTTTAAGACATACCATTATCAAAATTTGCATTACCAAAGTTATTTTATTTTACAGTAGAAATCGCTCGTATATCTTTTTCTCACGCGATGTTATGTTTTATTCTATTTTGTCGAACGTTATTTAAATACTTTTAGTTTCGAACCGCCTTCTAAAGAAAGGCCGTATTTCTTCACAGATAAACACGCCCACTATTCTATAAAGCAAATCACGAATGCTTTCGCGACCGGTATCGAGCCAAAAACGTAAATTCCTTCTTAAATGGCTCATAAGACATCCGCTCGCGTCGGATCGGGTACACGAAAGGAATGAGAATGCCGCCCCGCTTGTCTTCCAACTTTCCCTCCCTTTCTCTTTACCTCACTCCTCTTCTGCAACAGGGAACAGCCAAAGCGCGATTATCCGACCGCGAAATTGTTCTGAGCGCCACTTCCTGGCTCCTTTCCTAGGCCCTCTTTCCACCATTTTACTCGTTTGCCCCTTCTATATCGTTTCTATCGCCCATCTGCTGTCAAGCGGCATCAAACTACCCTTATACTACTCGTCACCAAACCCTTTCTTCTCTTCCACCCGAATTGTTCAATCACCCCATGGAATATGGTATCTATAGTTGCGACAGAGAGAATCGTGCACGAAACGCAACGAACAGAATATTCACGTAGGGATTGCAAGAGAAAGGGAAAGCGAACGACTCGTTGCAGAGGAGTAACAAATACCTCCGCAGAACAGCACAAAGCATCGCAAACAATGCCTGAGGATTTAGACAGTTGGCGCGATCAAAATGGCCAGGCAACCACCGTCGCATTCACCCCATCCACCTATCTCGTTTTGCCCTTCTGCGTATGCATGCAACACGCTTTTGGTTTTATGGGCGCGAGTGGGCGGAAAAGCGATCTTCTAAAAACAAAAAAAAACAGAAAGAAGAGAATAAAATGAAACGCACGGTAACACGCTGGAAGAAAAATTGTTCACGTGGCCAACGAGCAGGAAGGGTCGCGATGAGGGTAGCGACCGTCATACAGTTGCAGCTGCGTCACCGCCGATGAGTCAACTCTTATTTTGGTTTTCCCGGGATCTCTCCATCGCTTCTCTGCGGTAACTTTTAACCATCGACGCGAAATTAAATCCTGTAAACTTGACAAGAAACTTTGTCATTTGTTTTGTAACTATTAAAATAATTTTTAATATATATAATTAAAATTTACACGTTCTCTTGCTTTTTTTGTTAATTGAATCACTGTTATAATATTGACTAGAGAATCCAAACTGATATATAACAGATAAAAGCTTGTCTTCGCTTGTCCTAGCTCTTAACATGGCATTTCCTAGTACTAAAGGCATAGTTTAGCGTTCAATAATCTTGCTTACTTGTACATAAAAATTATGTATCGATAGATACCTTTTAGAGTTAACAAAATGTTTAACATTATATTTGTCAATGATATTGTTAAGCATTTCTTCAATATATTTGTGAATATAGCCAGAAAAGTGTGCAAAAAAAGTTGTTTTTATTTAGAGTGGAAAGAGAAAAGGCTAAATTGGAACGCTCGTATAAGGTCAAGCCTCTGGGTGCAAATTTTATAAACAAGAGTCTAAATCTTATCATAGAAACATATTAAAATTACAACAAAAATGCCTGCATCAGAAAAATGTGCAGCGTTGATAAAAGCAGTCTGCATTTTTTCACATAAATTATCTGAACTCACACAACTTACAGATTTTGTACTGTTAGATCATTTTTATCAATTTAAAGTACAACACGCAAATCTTTTATCTTTGATCTCGGATAATCAGATTGCTGTTTTTAATCGGATTAGTTAGCTGTTACGTAAATTAATTCTGTATCACGAGAGGAAAATTGAGGTGATTGTATCGAACATAGAGGAATGGATGACTAGAAACTTTTCATGTTATCGTGGCTTAGAGGTCTCGCACCCTGTCAGAAAAAGCGTGTTATACAAAAGCTCTTTATACTTCCCTTATGTAATGTAACATACATGTGTTACTAAGCGTTAACATTAAATCGCGCGCATGTCAACCTTTGTAAAGTTGCCCGACAACGAATTTCAAAGAATCCATATTAAAACCTTTCCGTCATATATAATGAGAATAATTTTGAGAATATTTTTGAATAATTTTTTAGAATAATAAACTGTTTAATTCTATTTCTTTGAAATGTAAAAATTGATTAAAGAGAAAATCCATTTTTTCAAATTTTTCCCTGCTTTTTAAATAATTTATAAAATAAATAAATATATTTTAAAAATTTGACTGCGAAGAATGAATATAACATTATTTTGTTTACACGAATAATGTTTCAGAATAATGGAAAGGTTAAACTAGGATTTACATTGAAATCAAATTTCTCATTAAGCAATTGAGTTAACGTGAACACGATTATAAGCGTTCTAATTATCTAATTATACACCTCAATTTGGATTTCCCTTAAATTTTCTTTACGAAAATTCATCCTTGTCGAAATTCATTAAACTTTTGGCATCGCACGAAATTCAAGCATACCATTGAGACATTGACGAGTCTTAAAGGATATACAGTAAGTTTCGAGATCACGAACCCATAAGTTTGACATGCAAATTTACAGGGTTACTGTAACGCGCTTCCTCACAAAGTTATAACTATAACGTGAAGTTGCCTCAATATTGCCTAAGACGGAAAATCTATAACTGAGTTTTCGAATCACGTGTTCTCATCTTCGAGCTATACTCATTTCTGCTTCGATTTAATTTCTCAACATTTTGTATCTGTATGTGTATATGCACACTCGCGCACGTAGTAAAGTTTCATTATCCCAAATTTTGGTGAAGAATTCAGAAGCATTAAGTTTTTTTTAATAATAACTGAAAATAAAAACTGAAAAAATGTGATTGTTATTGAAGAATTTATATTAATTAAAAAATTTTAGTCTTAATTAAATCACTTTGTATTTTTTAATAATTATAAATTTACAAAAATGAGATTAAAAAGATCAAAGTAAATAAGCAAAAGTAGATGTCGAATTAATAAAACACATATATATATATATATAT
>NW_017259300.1:678646-693177 GCF_001594045.1 Atta colombica
CTTCTTTAGCAAGTACAAACATTTAATTAATCAATACAATTAAAATAAAACGAAAAAAATTTTCATGTAAACTATGATGATAGCGTAGATGTTTCGTTTAAATATATACATATTTTATTAATTTGACATCTATTACTATTTTGACATCTTTTATTTTGAACTTTTTAACCTTACAGTCAGTTTTAGTATGAACTTCTTTTGCTTTTTATTTTAATTATGAGTTCTTATTTGCGAAGCTTTCACATATGATTCGTTAATTTTTCATTACTCGCGTGGGATATTTAAGACCTCCGTCTTATAAATTCGCTAAATGTATGAATACTATTTATATACACATTATTACATTTAGCGCAAATTGTTTCACAATTTAAAAATTTATGTTTATCTTTATCTAAAAGATGTATCTAAAGAATATATTTAATGAATATAAATATTATTAATCTTTATTTAATTGTAAATAATCAAAGAGAAAATTGAGATATAATAAAATGACAGAAACACCTCATTCGAATAATTGTTAAAAAAAATTCTGCTAATAATATAGAGTTAGTAATATAATATTTAGTGCTGTGTGAGATTTTAGCATGATAGGAAATCAAATCTTGTCAGCTTTTACATCAAAACGGACTGTCGCTTACTTGATTTTTATTCTAGAGAAAAGAAAAAATAAATATCCCATCACGAAGACAGCTAAGAACTTTTCGACGACGTTGTCTATCATCCACCTATCCGATCGATCATTCACGAACGGATGCGACGTTGAGTATCACTCACATCACGTTCTCCTATTTTATACACGCGTCGATATATAATACGCGCGATTCGCGTAGGACATAGCCGGGACCCCCGTGTATTACACGCGCACGTATAATAATGATCGATAGCGATTAGAGCCGTCCATCAAACGGGCGACCCGGGTGTCGTCGATGTCGTAGGTACGCGAATGCAGAAACAGGGGAGTATACGCGAGCATATCGAATGGGATGACCCATGTATACTTATACGAACATCGCTTTGCGCATGATTGATGACGAATCCCTCTGAGCCGGATCGACAGTTTCACGCGCGGATCGGTTGCACTTGCTATTATTGTTAGTTGATACATCTCGGCGGGAAGCATGCGACTGCAATTGTCTAAACTCTAAACTCGAACACTGAATTCTCATTAGTTCCTACAAAACTAAACAAACTAAAAACATCTCTTTTTTATCGACTTTTTTTATTTATTCTGATCATCCTTTCTCCCTCTTTTGTCAACAGCTTTTTATTGATTACATGTTCTTGTATAATAGATCTATTTAAAAGGGATATGCAACATTTATCTGTTATGTTAATTATATTTAACACAATGGTTAAAGTTTGGAAACAGATATATCGATGCACTAAATTTAACAAATATTTTAAAATAATAAAAAATTAAGGAAAGACAGACATATGTATTTAAAACATATTTGACATGTAAGGTAACCGAATTCTAAATGGATTAGCCAATATATTCTACTCGCTATTTGTAGGTAATTACACGGTGAATTCAATAGATAGTACTATTAAATTGTTGTGTATCTAATTATCTATCTCTAGATTGTCTATCCAACTCGATTGCATCAGTTTATTGCTCAGTTTGTTTACTCTATTATTGTCAGCAAAGCAAAATGCAGTATGTCGTGGTCATGGTATAATATTTCGTAGGTAAATAATTGATTTCTATAACTATCAAGAGGTTATTAATTTATAAGTAGTTTATTTTATATTTATTATATATTTGATTATTTATATTTTACAATACTACATTTAGTTTGTATTTTCGTCATAATGTTTTGTTTCTAATCAAAAAGGAAGTTCTTTGTAAGACAAAACCAATAGTCAACCTAAATATACTGAAAACACATATCGATTGTAACGTTCCTTTTGTTATTCGAGACTATGGATTTTTCTGTTAAATATCATGGAAATAAATAGATAAGAAGATAAGTAAAAGTGGATAAGTCAATTGTTTAGAAAATAATTGTTTATGGATTCTTTCACAATAATTTAATGTCAATATATTAATAAATCTTCTTATAAAAATAATTTATAAAAGTAACATTGGATTACTTTATTTTCCATTCTAATATTTCTTCTAATATTTTTTTTACATAAAAGAGAAAAACAATATGATCTTCATGTAACCTATGTAAATATTTGCAAACATCTTATACTTTTTTTATGTTTTCAATTTTAAACTTAACAAAAAATTAGAGAAATTAGAAAAATATTGCATAGCATAGATAGGCCATATAAAATCTAGTTACTTCAATCAGCATTACTATTTTCTGTTCACAACTTTTAAACTTTTAATTGTTAATATTTTAGCAAGTTATTGCAAACTTAATATGACAATACTTAATACGTTAAATAATGTCACTTGGTCAAGCATATTAGATGATATTCAAGATATGATTCAGTTGAGTGACATTTTTACAAATGTAAATTCCATGAAATTAATTTTGAATAAATATGGAGATATATATATATATATAAGTATTAAACGTCTCAAATTTGAACCTGATCATCACGGATATTTATATTGATTCACGAAGCAAAAAAACATAAAATTCTTACAAAAATTATATCAAAATAGAAATATTTTTTAATAAAACAATATTTGTATTCGATAGAATACACTTAAAATATCGAAAACTGTTCTTTTATTTTAGAACAGAATAAAATTATGTTTTTTTCAATTCGTTAGCTGTTATATAGCTTGTTTCGTTTTTTTGATTAGGCATAATTCAATTGCAAATATATGGATATTTATTGATTGGAGATAAGTTTTCGGTACATTTTACAAATTTATTCTATCGATTACAAATTGTTTTATTTAAAAAATATTTACATTTAAAAAAAAATTTTTTTATATGTATATCTTTTTACTTCTAACATCACTATTCAAAATAGCTGCAGTGAATATAAATCAACAACATTAAATACATCAATGTAAAAATGATTAGAACGATCGATAAGATAATAGTTGTAAAACTCAAAGAAATTTCTTATATTATTTTATTGAACTAATTTCGTACACTATTAGACAGTTAAGTTAAGATATACATCGTCTCTTGAAATGTCTCGCGCTAAATATGTGAACGACATGATCGATAGTCTGTATCTTTTTACGCAAACTATCTAATTGAGTAGAGGCACAATTATCGTATCGTTATAACGTCTATAGACAGATTAAATTTCCGATAAAATAAGTAATGAGAATTGAAACACGTATCTTTCGAGAGCCTCTAAAGATACAATTTTACTTTGTAGTATCATTAAAAATATATGTAAGTAATTTACAAGCTTATATCAAGTATTGCAATTAAATACGCTTCAACTAAACACGGTTTTGCATTTTTCTTTTTAAATCTCAATTGTATTTTTAATTTTAAATATAAAGAAAAATTTCCTCCGGCAAAAGAGAATCAACTATAGAGATGATTACTGTCCCCCGATTTAGTTATTCGGTTTTCTTTTCATATATTTATCTTATCTTTTAATTATTTATCATTGTTTTTTTGTTACATTTTATTTTATATTGAAATACAATACAAAAAAGTACAATATAAGAAATATAATGCAGATATATGATTAAACGTTATTGATTAAACATTATACATTTAAAATATTTTGCAAATTCTTCCAATTATGTCAAATTATTTTTTATTGCTGCGCTCTATGTATGGAATTGTAATGATGCAATATTAAAACTATTTTATTAAATATAAAACTATTTTTTCGCTCTTCAAATTCTTTTACTGAATTTATTTAAGCAAAACAGAATATAAATACAACAACAAATTTAAACAATTAATGCCATATATGCTGTCAATCAAAAAAGAGTAATAACAATATTTAATTTAGGTATATTTTATATACTGAAAATTATATCACTAAATATAACTAACAAATAAGTAGTGACCGATTTGATTTCTTATTAGACATTAAATAATTTCTGTGTCTTCTAATGCTGCACTAATTAGTCTACTAACAACAAAAATATTATTATAATATTTGTTGATGAAAATTTAGGAAAGACTGAAATATATTATTAATCGTAATAAGTACAACTAAATGTATTCACTTGTTATTTTCTTTAAATTCTACGTTCATTCAAAAAATTCTGTTAATTACGTTGGCGCGCTAATTAATAGAATCGCGACAATAGTAATTATTCTGCAGCGTTGCATATTTTCCTACCCGATATAGTAACAGATATAATACATAATACACGAAATAATAATTGTTTATTCATTTTCTCTTAACTTGAAGAGATAATATTATTTTTCGTAGTATTATATTTCTTGACAGAGAAGAAATAAATTTTATGTATTTAAAAATTACAATAACTAATGAATAAAAATATTTTTAAAAATTATTAAAAAATTTTTTGTCATTACTCTTGCATTATGTTTTTTATGACAAAAAGAATTATAATCGCAGCGCTTTAGAAAACTAACAAAGAAGAACGAAATTGTATACTATATATTCATATAATTCTTGAAATAGATTAAATTTAACAAAATCGAACTTATCGGTCGCATTGCGTTGGATTTACATTCAAATAGACATCGACATTTTGCAGTCATTCAGATAGTTCCGTATTTCACTATTACAGTAGCGAAGTGGCAAAACTGAATGTCTCTCACACAACAACGCAAATACACCTCAAAGATCTCGGCAAGTATCTTAAAGAGAGTATTTAGCTGCCATGCAAATATTCTCGAGCGATAATCTCCATCCTGTCAGTATCGCTTCTTTTCTCAAAGCAAACACGAGAAACGTTTTCTAAGAGGATTGTTAAATGTTAAATAATACCTGAACGCAATTGTGTTGATCGTTACACATTGTAATATATTAACATTGAATAAATATTTCCACGATTATTAGAAAATATTAATTCTGCTATATATATAATTAATATAATACAATTTTATATACTGGAAACCAATCTAAAAATAGAAGCTTTATATACAAAGCAAAATGAAAATTTTGCCCAATTTATATTGCATTTTATCTAGATATTAGATAAACATTTCTCTATGTAGACATTATTTATTAAATAGTATTTTGCATAATATATATCTATTGGGTCCGGAAAGTTCGTGCCGACTAAAATTTAAATTTTAGTATACATTTATTAAATTAAAATTTTCTGCGTTTCAATTTTCCTTCAACATCGGCACGAACTTTCCGGACAACCCAATATATCTTAAAAAATATTTTCGTTATGTTCCAGTTATGTTCCATCGCGAAAGGTTATGAAGCCTGCGAAATTTAATTAGATTTCTTATGCAACCTCTATAAATATAACATATACGCAGCACGTGGGATTTTAATAGCATTATACCAACATTAAGTACGAAATGCAGATAGAAGAGAAATGGAGATGAAAGCGAATGGAGTGTGTTCGTAGCTCGATCGCAAAAACTTTAATCGGTTTACTGGACTACCCAGGCAGACCGATGCGAGATAATTGAAATCCACGTGGAAAGCCAGGGCACCCTCCGGAGATTGCCATTAATTAGAGCTATAGATCACTCGACGTGCTTTGTGACAACCGGCCAGCTCCTGAACCCTCTCTATGGCAATCCGCTCCCTGATTCGTCTTGGTGGGACGCCGTTTGCTCGACCAGCATAGTAACATCACCGTTACAGTTACGTACGCTAGCAATACGAATCAATAGCATATTTGAAATTGTGTAAGGTACGCGCGGTATATAATGTGGTGTGTATCAATAGTTCTGAAGAGAGTGAGAGAGAAGAAATGAGAGAGAACGGGAGATATGTTGTAATTGTAAATTAATTACATTATTATACTACATTATTATACTACCATGTAATCTATTATAATTCACAGTTTTAAATTTCAAATATCTAGTATTTTTACGTAGAATGTAATTCTTTGACAAACTGCAATTATAATATAATATATAATAATATTAGAATATATATCTATAATTATTAAACGTTAGCGTCAAATCAATCAAATAATGAATCTTTCATTAAAATTAACAAAAGTAATGAAAACAGTAATGTCATTAACAAACTATCAATTAAAACTAATGAAAAAGGATAAAATAATAATAAAAATAATCTTTATTTAAAGTTAAATTGATATGAGTAAAAAAACTGTGAAATTAATTTTATTATTCCCTTGGCAGAACATAGATTTTATGAACGCCCTCGGAACGTATGTATAAGTTTCAATTCTTTGCAAGCATTGTTGCGACAGAACATGCATTGAATACGACGACTTATGGAAAGAGCGAGGAGCGCGCCGTTGTCGCACGGGATTCGTTATTACTATCCGCTTTACCAGAGGTTACAACGCCATGCGCTAGTAGGAGCTCGATATCGTACATCTTCCTTCGAGCGACACGGATGTCTACCGCGTATTACTACCGCAAGCGACATGGTACGGACAGGAAACCACCGTACTTCGTACCGCCGTTACGAGACGTTTCTACCGATTTTCCTATTCATGAATCACAACTGAATTGTATCCTTTCGCATGTTACTCTCAGGACGGACTAATAACGCTTTCAACCTGTTTCGCGCGAACGAGCCGCATTAGGAATATGGTGGGATCATTTGAAATAAAACCCTTAATTGTGCAAAGCTTTAATGAAGGAATAATCGTCGACGTGCATCTAATTGTCCAAGTATGAGGCATTCATGTTCGACTTATCGCTGTAATTTATCTTTATTCTTTATATTTGACGTAATCTTAGTATAATTTTTCTACATAAAGAAAATTTTTCATGGTAAAAAAAAGTTTGTCAAATATTATTAAATATAATTATATACAATTATATATAATACATGCATACGTGATTTTTTCTCTTATGTAATTTCTGACTATAAAAAAAAAATGAAAAAAATAATTTGAAAATAATTAAGAAAACAATTTTTGCATTTTTTTTTCTTTATAAAAAAGTAAAATTGCGATTATTATATAATATTTTATACACAAGTTCTGTATAAGTGGCTAACCGATAAAAATAGACTCACAAACATAATATCAAATCAAACGGTTCTAACTAACTTCTATTGTAAGTGATCATTTAGAAAAATTATCTTAAAAAATTATTTAGAGAATGGAAAAATATGCATAATTTTTGCACGATAAAATAAATATCTTGATATAATAAAAATTATAATGTTCATTCTAACAAATACAACTATGATAACAAAATTGTTTGCCAGATTATACAAGTTATTTCGTTTTAAAGTTTTGCAAGTGAATTACCTTTTCAGTTTCGGACTTGCAATAGCTGTGTAGCCAACTTCCATATCACGCATTGACAATTAACTATGATTGGATGATGTTATACGTCAATTATCAATATGAAAGTCGGAAGTTGGCCTCATCACAGAGTCAACACTTAAAAAACCAAAACTTTTATAATTTGTAAAATAATTTTATTGTATCGTACATCGTTGCATTCATTAAAATGAACACTATAATTAGTTACAACTATGTAATCACTAAAAAGCATGTAGATTCGTAATCGCCAGTTGATAACAACTGACTACTGATGAAATCTTCTGTTATGAAATGTGTATGGAAATTGAATAAAGACATTCAAAATGCGATTTATAAACACTGAAATAAATACCGCATGCAACACATAGAAACGAGTAAGTCATTCATGATGCTAACGTACAAAAATATTATATCTCAAAAATCGTTGAGCTTCCGACTTATGTTCATTAAGATTTTTTACTCAATAAGGTAATTTTACTCAATATCATAATTGTTTTACAATAATTGATCATCTCATTTTAATTGACACAAATAAACATGTTAATGAAAAACACAAATTTCTTAGTAAAATACATTATTATTTATTCTTTCAACAAGAGCAAGCCAAGCTGCATTGACGTATTATAAGTCATTTTAATAGAGAGGCACTCAGCCAAGCGATCGTACGTGCTCGTAACCGAATTAACGGCTCAAATAGCTCGGATTCAATAAAATCTCCCTATCAGAAAGCTGGGGAGCCTATCATACCATTCTGTTTCGTACCCTTCTGCTCGTACCGACGCAATTACTGTCTAGTCGTTGTTCTCGTGAGAACGAGAGAACGTTACATGCATTTTTATTAACTGCCTCGACACGAGCTTGCAGAAAGGCTTTCGCCGAGATAAAGGATTATCAAACGAGCTCATAAAAAGGGTTTCGTCGACGGATCATCGGTGCCGTTACTGACTGGCTTTGCTATTGTGTGCGTGCGTGCGTGCGTGCGTGCGTGCGTGCGTGCGCGCGCGCGCGTGTGTGTGTGTGTGTGTGTGTGTGTGTGAGAGGATTATATTATACAATATAATCCTCAATGTAGCATCCGAAGTGATGTGCTCGATCTATGCTACAAGCATAGTGAAGAAAGAGAAACGACGTGGGGCTCGCAGTCTCGAGCTGGCACCAAGCTGTTATGAAAAAGCTGTTTTTTTCATTAAAGTGCAGACGTGATCTTTTTCGAAGATGCAAAAGACTGACTCGGGAATCCTTTGGTCGGCGTTACCCGTTAAAATTGCACCGGCGGGAGAACGCGATGGGAACGCAACGATGGGAGCATTGAGTAAAGCGATCTGGGCGGGGAACACCCGAGCAGACGGGCGGATGTTGACCGAGTAGCAAAGAAAGAGAGAGAAAGAAGACAGAGAGAGAGAGAGAGAGAGAGAGAGAGAGAGAGAGAGAGAGAGAGAGAAGAGAAAAAGCAGAGAAATAGAGAGAGCTGTCCTAAGAGAGAGAGAGAGAGAGAGAGAGAGAGAGAGAGAGAGAGAGAGAGAGAGAGAGAGAAAGCAGGAAGTTGCATCGACCCGATGCGAAATGCCGTGTTAATGTGATTCACGCCGGCTACCGGTTACCCAGGCACAAAAGAAGTCGCCCCCGTCGGCGGCGCATTCGTTTCGAGAAAATTGTACGGTGTACTCCGCTTTGTCCGGCTGTCCAGCCGCATGCCCTATTGCACCTTCTGAATTGTGGGTGCGAAATAAAAGTTGGCAGCGGTTATTGCTTTTTACGAGATGCGTTTCGCGCCGCGATACGTGTTATGGCCGCCATAGCCGTCACCATTGCCCTTAACACATCAATAGTTCAGTTGACTGCTACGAAGCCGAACTTTTTTCCCTACGAGCCGCACGAATGAACGTCGCTCGCCCGAACTGCTTAATCGCCAGGGTTTTACCGTTTTGTTCGTGCGCATAGAGAATCCTCCGTGCTTTGTACTCTCGTTAATTCTTGTGGAATAACGATGCGATGGCGAAACCGCATCGTTATTTCATACACTATGCAGCATCAAAAAGTATACTGTAATAGTAATGGTAATAATACAATTGCAATAATAGGTCGGCTGCTGTATCAGTAAAATGTTTTAAAATGAATTACATCAAAACCATACATATAAATCATTAATTATAATCCATTGTGTACAAAATCGTGAATGATAGATTACGATTCATATTATAATAATATAATTGTAATAACTTGGATTGGTTGTTATATCAGTAAAATATTTTTAAATTAATTACATATAAAAAATCATCAAATCGGCAAAATCATATAAATCATGACATCAATTACAATCCGTTATGTAGAAGATTGTGAATCATAGATTCACGATTTTATATTATATCATATTGTATAAGTAATAAATGAAACCAGGTCTTTGTCATACATTAGGAAGCAGATCTTCTCCGATTTTCCATTTAGCATACCGTTACTGCATAAATCTAAACTTGAGACCGAATGGATCGGCGACTATTCAGAGAAAATGTCGGCGGCGCACTACTCCGCGACGGTGAAACAGCTACCTCGTATGGCTACGAAATAAGTAATGTTCACTAAATTGCACATATATCCAAAGTAAAGTGCGATCGACAATCCGATTTATAATGGTTCATATGTAACAAATGCCTATATATTTTATGTGCGAAGTGTTACTGCCCGGATAAGAGTGCGTTATACTTAAATTGTATAAGTATACCTATCTTTGGTATTTTGTGTGCAGAGATATTGGTCTATTCATTATACAAATGCTACCTCTATAATAATTAAATTAGTCATATTAATAGATTAGTATCTGTTATATTAATATTTAATACGTTCAATACATATTCCTAATTTTATCATTAACATCATAGTAACATATAACATAGTAACATATAACATTAAATGTATGTTTGGCGTGATATTACCTAGTCTCTTGATAATAGTCATTAATCGATTAATATTTACGCGTATTAAATATTATATTAATATATAATGTTATATTAATGTAATAATATTAAGTGAAAATAGATTGAGAAATTCAAACCGAACAAATAAAGAAAATCATAGAGCGGTATTCATAATCCGTTCTTATTTTATCGGCTTAAGATGCTAATACGGCTCTTTAATTGGTTTATCTTAAAACTGTATTTAAGATAGTTTCAAATATAAAATCCAACATGAATATCGTCAATTAAAGCAGGTATTTGTGCTTAATAATATATGTGGGAATTTTTACAATTTCTAATACAAACAAACTGTGTTCTGGTATTTGAACATCGAAGCATAATTTGAACTGGAAATTGTAAAAATTTACACATATATGTTATTATAAAAAAAAAAAACCCTCTTTAACTGAATATTCTTCAATATTATATCATTAGATTAATATTTTATAATACATTTAATATATCTTTTTAATTTTATCATTATTGTAGTAATGTATTATGACAATTCCTTTTGTATGTAGGAATAAACTTTTTTTAATATTGATAATGCAGCGAAATATATTCTTCTAAAATGAGAAAATAAAAATATTTACTGTAATTTTCTTTCTCTTTCTCTCTTCAAATAATATTAGGAAGTATACTTTTCATTTACTATCTAAACACTTCTTCCATTTCATAAACTTGACAAGAAATTAAACTTTAATCTCGAGAAGTTTCACCGTTACGGGGTGAAATTAATCAAAATTAGTTTAATCTACAATTCGGTACCGAATCACGAACTGAAACTCCGGCGTCATTTTCGAGTGTAAACGAAGCACAAAGAGTCTCATTAAACGTTTCTTCCGGCAGGCAGCGACGCTATATTCTCTGCCACCACATGAACGAAAAATAATCCCACACACCCTGCAGTTTCTCCACTAAAACCCCTGGATTTTTATGAAAAGTCGACAATTCTTACTCCCCGTAATTATATCCGCGCCCCTCATTTTTGTATGGAAAACCAACTCGGCGTAATTAAAGGTTTTTTAGATTTAATTAATGCCGCCTTCCGTATACACCAGCCGCGTTCGCACCTGCTGCAATGATAAAATGGTATGATATAGAGGAAAAAGGAATAGAAGTGTCGTTTCCGCGATATGTAATGCTACTGATGGCATAATTTCCAGTCGGCAGGACGCACACCATTAATATTCTTTCGATTCGCGAAACAATTCCTATACGGGACGTCGGTCGGCGGATACTCGGGGGAGAAACGCGAAAGCAGTAAGTAATCATCCCCTATCCTGTAAACGTTCTTGCATTCGACAGGCGTCTGCTAATCCACCTGCCCGGGATCAAATTGAAATTGGTCGTAGTTTAATTTAAAACTGTTTCTTCTCTCTCGCATGGACATGCAGCGTATACATCCGCACACATATGTATGCTGCGATGTGATGGTGCAGGTCTGTCACAAGTTGCTGAACGCAAGGGTGACTTTAGCAAAATGTATATATGAATTCCTGAAGAATTATATTTTTATAGGAATTTTATTATATTTAAAATTTATTATTTTTAAAATTCATTACGCAAAAACATCTTGATTATTGAGATTAATTACTGAATTTTATAGCTGAGCTTAAGTTGTATTTAATAACAGTTTGGTTTATAATATTTTGTATTAATCGATAAAATTGCAAATTATAAAAATCAATAAAATAAAATTGTTGCTGTTTTCTTTAATTTTATTTATTCAACATCTCTCGTTCTTATATTATAATTCAGTACTTAATTTCTTACTTTTTTTTATTTTAGTATTTATCTTTGGGGTGATTATCGTTATATTTATAAGTAAGGATGATTTAATAAATCGAAAGTAATGATGTTCTGTTATTACTTCATATTACATTAATAGATTATTATACATATTTTTTATTCTTACATTGCTCGTTCAATTGGAACTTTTTTATTTTTTTCTGTTAATATAAAATATAAAATAGTGAGGTATTTTCAATCAATTTTCAATCTTCATGCTCGCAAATCTCTTTTACAAATTGTAATTAAGGTACGACAATCTCAGTGGGCAATCACGATCCAGCTTCTTAAAGCAGCATCTATAAGAACTTTAAAGAAACAACTACAACGTTTAATCAATATACCATATTGTTTATGCAATATTCTATACCGTTCAATAATATCAATCCAGCTCGACGTATAGATTGCATCGCAAGAGGAAGTCTAACGATGTATACATCATTAATTTATTCTCATTAATCATTTGCTCATTTCTTCATGCTATGGCGAAATACGAAATGGCGACGGGTCTGATCGTATATAAAGCCTCCGCACACTTTTTTTTAGTTCGCAGCAGAGCGTCAATGGTAGACGACGACGCTATCGTCGAGAAATTGATTCGTTCGGATGGAAATTCGCGGTCGTGTATATGTATAGCTACTCGCGACATATGTATATGCATACATGCATCTGACACATTCGCGAAGCTGCATATATTTTTTCCTCTCTATATATACATACGCACTGAAAAATACGGTGAGATCTGATGAACTATATATCAGTTCTGAAGATTTTTATCTTCTTGTATCAAATACCGAAACGCCAGTTATTTTTGCATTTTATGATTCTTTCTAAATATTTGCATATAATTTATGATGGGAAATATTGATGAAGCAATATGTTTGCCGCGAAGGGGATGAAGGAAAAATATCGATATTTTCGAAAGCAGATATTTATCGAAACATTTGTTTTTTTTTTTTTAATTTCATGATACTTTGGTCTGAAATATGTCAAATCTATTATTACATTTTGTTGAAAACATGCGTGTTTAATATGGGAACGTTTCAATTCTCACAGGCAATCAGTTTTGTAATTTAAAAACAGGAATTGATTCAAGCCATCATCCCCTGGAGTGTCAGAATCTAGATATGTTTTTTTTTAACTGCCCTCGAGGCTCCCGCAGTTATCCTCATGCAAAAATACTATTTTCACACGATGTACGCGCATACATACCGTAAAATATCAAGTAACATACATTTTCACAATACGCACGTACAGAATAGAGGTGATGTATATCAAGTCGCAGCATCGTAAACGCGTCACGTTTCGTTACGCCCGAGTTTAGCCTACGTTTGCGTAAAATTTTTCCGTCGTGTATTCCGCCGCATTTTACTGCTCTGAAATTTTCAAATTTGTCTCGGCGCAGCAATGTCACCAAGCCGCGCAAAATCACGGGCATTCTACTTGCGAGTTTATCTACTACTCATAATCTCATCTCATCCGTGTCGCGTCATGCTCGTACAAATTATTATGTATAGTATACGTAAATTTTTTTATGTCACGCATAGAAGAACAATTTTAAAATTTACCTTATTCTGAGAAATTCTGATGAGATTCTATATTTATTCTGTAGTATTTATTAATAATTTTTTTCTAAAGAAACTAATGTTGGAAATCAACTTAACAGAGATCGAATAACTTTTATTATACGATTTGTTCTTCTAAATTCTCATTTTGACTATTATTTACTAACATTCTAATTAATATTTGAAATTAGCCCATCAGAAATCTTTTGTCCGCGGAGTACATCATTCTCTCATCATTATAAATCGTTCTGAAATTATCATTAAATATTCTAAGGATAAATTCCTCCATATGATATTTAATAACACAAGTGAAATAAAATTATTGTTAATAAAGGCGACTATTTCAAGCGTATACGTTCATTTAATGTTTTCATTTATCGATTGTTATAAAAATTCGAAAAAGCTCGAAGTTAAACCGCGAACATGGTTAAATCATTAACATGGAAAATTATCATGACGTGCATGAAACACCATCGTGCTCGATCATTATTTAAATTGTTTCTATGGTGCGTGTAACGTGAATGTCGACATTTTATCCGACAATTTCTAACGTTCGCGGACAGTTTTACGGTAGTTCGGATGGAGTTCCCTCTTTTTTGGAAGTATTAAAATTGTCGTATAAACGTGCACGTTAGACGTAATGTACATACGTATATGCGCCTATATGAGCATGCGGCCGCGCGAGGATACAGCGTGTACATATATCAAAGACGGTGGTGGATGCAGAGCTCAGTGGAGCAGCCATGTGGTAATGTATCAAGGTCAGTAATTTATGGCAGGATGGTTAAGCCGGCGGCCGCGCGCCGCCTCCTCTTCAAGGGAGGATCTGAAAGTCAGATCTGGACTCCCTTTCTCTCCCTTCCTCCCATCTCTCTCTCTCTCTCTCTCTCTCTCTCTCTCTCTCTCTCTCTCTCTCTCTCTCTCTCT
>NW_017259300.1:693277-697749 GCF_001594045.1 Atta colombica
ACTCTCTCTTGTGCGTGCACTCTAAGAAACTCGCAACATTACAAAAGGATCATCAAAGCGCGGTGAATTACGATGCTCGTAGCGTCGTTTACTACGAAACATTCGGCCATTTTTGTCAGAAAAGGCGGAAAAAGAAGGAAATCACAGCTAATTTGTCATCAAGAGCAATGCGGCATTCTAACATGACTTTTCAATTATTCATGGCAATGAGGTAGCCACTTAGTACAGCGCGACTTTTACTCGCGAGTTATTCTAACGGTCGGTACTTACTTTAAATACGACGACTACATCTATCTTATTGAAGTTTATGTCGCAATGAAGTCACCAGTTACCCAATAAAACGAAACATTATTAAGGCATTCAGAAGTTTATCTGAGAGAAAATTTCCGGTTCTTTAATTGTAAGATCGTAAAAAATGCAGTTAAATTGATGCCCTATTGAGTATTTACGAGAAGATTGTCTAGAACACGGTAATTGGACGCATTTATAACTAATTGTAAGATGTTCATGATGAGATGATACTAACTTTTATTGAAGAAATGCTTAGTATTAAGACAAAGACATATAGAACCGCTTGCTTTTGCTTCTTGAAAGCTTCCTTCATTAAATAATAGTTAATTATAATTACGCACGTAGGGTTAAGTATAATATTCAGCATATAATGCATTAATGAATATTCATGACTTCATTTTATTTATATCTTTTGTAAATTAATTGTAAGAGATATGGACGATGACTCCAGTATAGTTGTTATGGAATACTCTATACATTGAATTATTCAATGTATCTTAGGATATTCCATATACTGAATTTCATATCTATATGATATTTGGGAAATTTAGAAATTAGAAATTGTAATTTAGAAATTACAAACATACGAAAAATTCCACTGTATTGAAGGATATAGTGCAATTTTTACATAACAATTCCGAGATCAGAGATCTTATATCAGAATACGTAAAATTTATTCGCGTTCTTTTAACTCTTACATTAACTTGTTCGAATGAAAGATCATTTTCTTATTTAAGATATTTAAAAAGTTATCTTCGATCGACAATGAAACAAAAACGTTTAAATCATATTGCGACTTTATACATTTATTGAGAAATGTCGATAAATTAAATTATGGAGGAGCTCATTACTAATTTTATTTAAAAGAATAAAATTAGAACGGCTACTTTTGCCATAGAAAAGATATGTATGAGGAAATATATTTATCTCCTCCCTTCCTCCTTTCTTCTCCCTCAATTTATCCTCGGAAACTCCATACACTGAAAAATTTTAATTTACTGCCTCTGGTAAGGGAGACAATTAAAGGAACAAATATAATGGGAAAGATAAAAAATGGTATTTAAAAAATATCAATTGATCAATCATTGTCTCTTTTCGTCTTTGTACGTCAATTACATCTCTCCTTCATCTTATTGTTAGTTATTAACAATATGTATAACAAGTGGTTCTTTGATCATTTAAAATTCTATGTTTTACTGATATTATACATTAAAAATGATATTATACATTAAAAATAATTTTTTAATACAGTTTAAATTGTATATATCTTTTTATTCTATAAATTATATAAAACTTTTTACTTCAGACTTTTTTACATTGTATTAGATACTGAACTAAAAGTAGGCATAAAATTCATTATGATTACAGATTATGTTAACCTGTAGTAACATACTAACATATTGTTAAATATTATTTAATATTACACATCAAAATATGTCAGAATAAAATACAAAGTATCTCATTACTATTAATTTTTTGATATTTCTACTTTTATAAGCAGAATAATTAGAAGAATCACATTTTATTTAAAATATAATCATATAATTCCATTAAGAAAAGTAGAGATAACCTTCGCGCGCGCGCATATCTTTTTGATACTCATACAATGATCATTTTTACCTAGAAAAAAACAATGTGACCAAAATATGTCTCTCTCGAAACTATTTTACTTTTGTCCCAAAATGTTTTTCCGTTATACTTTTCGATATTTTTCGAGTTATAGATTTGTTATAATTTACGTACGCCACCTTATATATGGTGCATATTTTTATAAATCCATTAAATTAATAATTGGCTTGAATATTTAATTTTCGATACAATCGAAAATATCATTATTAATTTTCATTTAGGAGAAACATTTATTTAAAATTGAAGATTGTTTTCAATCTCACAATAATGTATTTTTCCGTAATATATTTTACTATTACAATATACCTTAATAGGTTTACTGTGTACTTTTATATGAATAAAATAAAAATTTCAAGAAATGCAGATACTATTTTCATATGATAAATTTTTATACGTGTATGCTGTATGAAATTAATAATGCAATGATATTTTCGGTTATATATTGATGAAATGAAAACTATAATTATTTGTAATTTTAATGGATGTAAAAATACCGCTGTATACATCGCTTATAATTAATTTATAGGAGTTGTAGATAAAATGAAGCCATGTATTGTAAACTTTTATGAATATTGAAAAATTGCGTTAGTACGTTCTATGTTTTATGCTGTTATTTTCAAATTTTATTAAATTAATTTTTATTAATAATTCAAAGTACTACGTTATTGATATGTCTAATTTTGACAGCTGAGTTTCGAAAATTTCACAAATGATTTCAAAATTAACTTACACAACGCGAGACGAATCTGACAACGATCAATTATCTGTTATGAATAAAATAGGAATTTTATACAGCATTTTCGAAAACTTTTTTTATTTTTACTTATTTATTATTAAATAGAAATTCAAAACGTTCTATAATCACATTGTCAAAAAGTGACAAAGCTAGAAAAATTTAATGTATAAATTATACTTCGTTGCTGAAAAAAATCAATATCAGAAAATAAGAAATTTAATTTTATCTCTTCAGTTCAAATTAGACTATCCTGTTGATGGTATAAACTCCTGAAATCAATAATGGAATTTTCTCGAATATTCTTGATATGTCTGAATTATAATTGTTTTTTATATAATTATTTATGTAATCATTCAAGCTAGATTTCTTTTGATTTACCTTTGGATGAATTAAAATTTTTTTTTTAGATTGTTTTCTTTCTTTTCGTTGATTACAATCTAAAAAAGAGAATATGATAAACTTCAGCTGTTATTAATAAGAAATCATGAAAATGATCAAACACAAAGGACTATGAGAGTCTCATTTCTTGTGTGCTTTCGCACATTTTATTTCGTCATGCCTGAGCAAATTGCGGTCTGAAGCAGCCGCCTTGCGGCATACCCCGTGGGACTCAACAGGAGTACCCCGCAAAGGAGAGCTATATGTGGCACATGCACATACTTGCCATCGCTAAATCTCGCGTCTGCATTCCATAATCCTGACTTCCTCGTGGCGGTGACGTTACCTCGTAAAATTCTGAAGCCCAACAGGCGACGACAGCGGGCGCACGAACTTCTGACAGGCGACCGAAAACCAGGATAATATAAAGGTGAAGGCATCCGCGACAGCATCTATCTCACCGAATATGACGCCACATCACGATGTGCATATAACTAAAGAGAGCGTCTATTCGCACGAAACAATACTAATTTTATTCCACATCATATTACGATGCGTGACGTTACAATTTTCAATGTGCGAAGTTTTTTTTACAACGACGTATTAATGATACAATGACTTTTGAAGTTGTAATCATTTTATTTCTTTCATTTTTGGGCTGCTAGGTTTAGAAATTTTTTCAAGCAGGCTTTTTCAAAATCCTTTCTATCTTCTTATTTAGATGATTATACAATATTATATAATATCACTAGAATATTATTTCTCATTCGAATTAGATACTTGTAATATTGAAAATGTACTAATAATTATATTATATAATTATTATACAATAATAATTGTACTATTAGTTTTTTCCGTTATGCTTATTGCATGTACGTATTCTGTTTCGCCATTCAATAGTCAATCTTCGTACTTAATTGTCAATTTTTTTTAATAATAAAATGTTACACAAAGTGACATTAATGTTATTTTCGTTATTTTTTATACAAAAACTTTCGCGTTCTGTATCTCCCTAACCCATGAGATTTCCGTTTTACAAATCCCATCTTTGGTAATAAACATTAGTGCTACGTTTGATTAAAATCCGAATGGAGCAAAAAGTACACGGAAAAAAACATAGTTAAAAACTTCACTGATTCAGCAAACTACAGTCATAACATATAGACAGTCAATTTTCTATGTTAAAATAACAAAGCAAAGCTGAATAATATTAGCGATTTGTTAAACCATCAAATCTTTTTAGCTATCGATGTTGAATTCGCGTAACAAATTATAGGTTTGCTGTACCACCCAATTAATTTTTTTTTCCGTGTAATGTTTCCCTGTAAGATATTTGAGTGAATCCTTTAAAATGGGATACCCTGTATAATTCATTTTGTATACGAAAAGTTTGTTAATAATATAATGTATATTTCTTGATTTATTCTGTATATATATA
>NW_017259300.1:697849-705816 GCF_001594045.1 Atta colombica
TTTATTTAAAATCTCAAATTTTAATCTAGACAAATAAGTGTGAACAAAAATGAATGAATAATTTATTAATGATGCTGTTCGCATTAACTGAAATAAATTTTTTATTCATATTTGTTTGCACACATTTGTCTAGTTTGTCTCCAGCTTTACGCGTGCATTAAATAAAATAAGTAGAAGACAATTTTAGCATTGCAAGTGTACGTGGAATTTAATACAGTTAACGTTTGCTCGCTTGCTAATGCGATTTAGCACCTAATTTACTGCCTTAATTTGACATCTGAATTATAAAGTCCAGTCGTGGCGGCCTCATTTTCGCAAACAGCACAGCCAATTTATCCTTCGGGAATTGCTGTTAGTCAGATAGATTTATGTATTTGAAGCAGAAAGATTAAAAATTTACTTAGTTTTATTTATTTTATCGTTGAATCAGGAAAAATACTCTTGTAACGTTTTATCACATAGACATTATGACATTAATTCCTTTTAATTAATCTTATATTATTCATCTTTATTTTCAAACTATTTATACGAAAAAAATAATAATTATACAGAAAGCGATAAAGAAACACTTGGTTAGGACATTGATTTCACTATAGTATAAAAGTAATAGTCGTGCGAAAAAGGATAAAATGGAAAGAGAGAGAATTTACGCTTCTGGCGTCATAATCTGATGTAATAATGGTTTAAAGACCTTAACGATCGATAAATCCCGAGTATTTAATAAAACCGAGAACATCGTCATTCGTCACAAATCCTGCCAACCGAGCAGATCGCTGGTACGGTAAACTGATCTATCTTAAACTCGTAAATGACGGGGTTGTAAGCGCCGCGCGTCGGTGGACGCGCGTGTGAGAGTGAGTCAGATCTTTGAAATGCCATCCACGAACTTCTGACCGCGGAAGCACGTCGGAAAATCAGATCCTCGGAAAGTGCGAGGCTCTCGTTCGCCGTGCCGATTTTCGAAGCAGACACTTTCGCAGACGCGAGCGAAAACTTTTCCGTCCGTTGTAAACGAGTCGCCGGAAGTTAAGAGCCGACGTATACACTATACGGAAACTCGTTTGTTCCATCATAAAAAAATTGCATCGTCGTAGGAAAACATTCGCCCATTATGGTTTCCAGCACTTTGTAACAATTCGTTTCGCGGAAGTTTCACTTTATTTGCTAGGACTGCCAGTGCCGCTTGGAAAACACCTTAGTTTTTTAGTCCCTCTTCATTAATTATACTTCATTAATTATACTTAATTATCATCTCGAGCACATATTCCATCTCTGATGGAATATGCTTTGTTGCGAAATGAGGTAGAACGAGCGCAGAAAACATATTTGAATCAAAAATGTTATATTCTCTTTGTCATTCTTTACAAAGTATTATATAAAAACAAAAATTAGTACAATAAAATTCTCGCAGTTCTTGTGTCTAAAGAAATTACGATATTTTTACTGAGAGAAAAAAATAGTTGCAATTATGTAATTTAATAATTCATATATATATATATATATTTAATAATTCATATTCAGTATCAATTATATATTTTTGTAGAACTGTAAATATAACTATTACTAACATTATAGCAATAATGACTGTTAAATGGAGCATCTAATTATAATTATTGTAATGTACAATTATAGCCATAAACACCAAATACTTCTCTCTCAATGTACATATTTCAACACTTTATGATTATGATATACTTTTTTATTCTACTACATTTTGTAGTAGAAAGAAACCTCTTCCTGATGTTCTTAAAATGGATTTATATATATTTATAGATGATTTTATATTAAATACAAAATTATCTATAAATATAATATTGTTCCGTACTTCAAAAGTCAACTAAAAAAATTAAGATTTTTAAAAAAGAAAAAAATTATTTTGTAATTTAACAAAAAATTATTTGCAAATCAAATAATCAGTAAAAAACACTTATTATTGACGAGATATTGATCATTTCATACGCGAAGTCTGGGACGCCTTGTATACATATTTGTGAAACATGTATTATTTTTTATTTTACTTTTACTATTTTCTATTTTATACTGTTAAGGAAATATAGTAAATAGAAAATAAAAAATAGAAAATAATAAATAAAAATAGAAGATAAAAGTCTTCTATTTAACTACATACATAGAATATGGAAATGTCAAATAAATATCTTATTTCAAGTAAATGTTAATGTAAATAGTAAATATTATGTGTCTTTTTTCTATTTACTGCGCAAATATTTATTTTAAATAGTATTTTCTATAGACATATCTTTTAAATAAATATTTTTATTGAATCTATTTCAATTTTTTCTTTGCACTGAAATATGTGTATATAATATTTACTATTGCAGTTAACTATTTTCCCCAGCTTTATGTATGACGATTTTGATATTCTATAAAATTATATTATAACAAAAAATGGAATAATTTATCATAAATTGAACATAAATTGAACATCAACAGTTATATTTAGCTTGATCAGCTAAAATGACTAAATTCCAAATAAAACAATTTCTTCTTTAAACTTCAATCACCAAAACTATTTTAAATGTTCCCTGTTATATGTATAAAAATATAATATAATACTATATAATAAAAAATATAAATATTATGTAATAAAAAGAAGACTTTCCTTTTTATTTACAAAAACATAACTCAAAGTGTCACTCTTGTAGAAGGTATTATGCTCTTTTTAAAAACTTTAAAGAATGATATAGCGCTATTTGACGAACGGATTATGAAGCAAAGTTAATTTACTTTTGATAATTGATAAAAAAATATTTATACCTAACTCATTCATAATTCGAATAATAATTCAAAAATCATACTTTTTAATTGAGTCATTTTTTAAATATAGGAACGATATCATCACTGACAGTTTAGATAAAGAAAAATTAAACTAGCTAATACTTACTAGCCATACGGCTTTTTATTTCTCACTAAACGGAGATTTACTGCGAATGCTATTTAACCGCCATTAATAGCGACCGTTTCGTATTCTAACCACAGCAAAGTGGTAGACGTCGTTTCTCCGCCACGCGCATAGGCACGACGGAAACGTTCAACGTCCCGCTCGTAATTTATTTAACCCACCCTGGGCGACCCGAGCGGATAACGACAATTCCGCACGATCTATTCTACCTTAGTCTTGCGTCCGAGATGATGGCGGGCTGCGTCACATGCTATAACAAGCGCACTTGCACTTGTACCCTGATGGAATGCATCGTAACGGAATGCGTCGCGACGCTAATTAATAGAAAGCAGCTGAGACGCGTGGCACCGAGTGGCACGACAACTAAATCGTCGAGGGTGCGAGTCGTCGACGGAAGATCGTTGTGCGACAGGAAATGCATATTTCATTCAACTGGAATGCAAATTTAGTGGCTCCCGACTAACACACACGCGCGCGCGCGCTTAGGTACATCACGAACGCATTGTCCCGCTATATGTAAGAAAGAAAGGATCGGAATTGGAAACGGTGGGAAGAAGAGGCGATGGTTAGCGGGCGGGAAAGAGAGAGAGAGAGAGAGAGAGAGAGAGAGAGAGAGAGAGAGAGAGAGAGAGAGTCGATGGCGAATAGCGAAACTAGAATAGTGAGGGTAGGAGATGCTAGGAGAAACGGTTAACGTTAGATAGGCTGCAATTATACGCGACCCTAGAGACCATACAACACCCAAAGACTACACCTGGGTACTTAAGTCCTATCGAAATTTCGCCCCGAGCAAAAGTACCTTCTCCTCATGCATATCCACGAAGAGGTAGCGCGAGAACGACTGTCCCTTTCTCCCTCTTCCTGAATCTATGCAGATGCAAACGCGTGCACTAGCTGTAGATACGCGTACATATATTATCAGCGTTGAGATTTCGGTCGCTCGCTGCCCACCGGCCACCCCGCGTAATGCATTATACCTATGCAGGATCAATTCTGTGGTTTCACGATCGCTACAACGACAACGTGTACGGAACTGACATGGATCTGATCTTTGATACTGGTAAGATTGAGCGTCACGGCATCCTGCCATTTCATTTATAAATGGCATGAGATTTCCTCTCTTTGTGCGACAACGACAATGTCATTCTCACAAGACTTTGAATTTAAGTATAATTAAAAATGAATTTAAATGTATTTGTAAGGCTTTCATTTCTTGATAGCTCTTAAATTAAATCAAATATACGTTGCGCAAATGAAAAATGATTTCGCAGTCATTTATAGCCTTTAATAATAATTAATATAATTGTCAAACTTAAAAATCAATTAAATTGAAAATTTAATTGCTGTAATAGATCAATATTACTTAGTCACATTATTTATAAAAACGCAAAGAAAAGAAAAGAAATTAACACGTTTTAATTATAAGATTGATTGTTAAGAACAAGAAATGTTTACAAATAATACCTAAATTTCTAATACGAAATAGAATATTTAATATTATGTTAATTTTTATAATCTATTTATAATTACAAATTTAATATTTGTATATATTTATTTATAAATAATAGATAAAAATGATAAAGAATACAAAAAAGAATACAATTCTTAATTATAAAATCATTTTTTATCTTATTTTTTCATTTTGCTATTATTATTAATCTATTTTTTTTCTAATTTTAAGACAATTCATTATTTATGTATGTATATACGTATTTATTCAGAACTATTTTCGTTGATGTTCTGCAATTCCCAGTGGCACAACACGTATTGCACAATTACATAGTCAGCTTTGTTTATATACGTAGTAGAGAGAAAGAGAGGCGAAGATCACACTGAAAAAGCAGACAACTACAGCTTGTACAAGCTTCTATGTTCTCGCGTCTTTTCTTTACTCCTCATAGTAAAATCATAGTTCTATTTATTTGTTCTTTTCTCTCTTTTGTATTCTCAATACACAAAAGAATCATCTCGTATTCAATATATGCGAAAGCCTATTTTAAAAGCTAAAAGCGCACGTCCTGGCAAATAAAGGTATGAGAGTAATGTTTGCAGAAAAACAAATTTTTAGGAAAAAAAAAAATAAAAAACCAGCTATGCATTGATGTATGCGAATTTCCAGTTTATCTCGTAAAGCAAGGAACATCCCGCGCGATGCGAATACATGTAGTATTTACAATTCCGACTAATTACGTACTGACAAATTAAAATGTACATTATCAAATCCGTGACGTCTGCGAAAGTCCTTGCATAATTGCATAGAAAATTAAACAAAGAGCATTATATATTACATATTGACAAATTTCCGCTTAATATACAATGTGCATGAAAAGTAATGTAAACTACTACTATAGTGAAATATTAATTAATATTAATCATTATTGGCAAGTAGTTAAGTAGGTAACTAATGTGAATCAATGAACGGGACTGACTGTTTCTGTTAATGCATTTAATTCGTAGTACATATTTTTTTTATCATACAGGATCTTTAACATGGGCGAATCCAAGGGAAAGGGATAAAAGCTTAAATCACTCGAAATTTTGTTTGTATTTATTTTTTATTTTTAATTATAAAAAATACAATTTTTTTTATTTTTAATTTTAAATAAATTTTCTGTTATTATATAAATATTTTTTCATCCCTCTTACGACTATATAAGCAATTTTTGGAACTTCCATTGGTTAGAATTTTGACAGAGTGTTCAATACATAAAGAAAAGTTTTGCAGGTTTTCGAGCTGAAAAATAGTATATGTATTGAGATATATATTAACGATTATTCTATTCACAGATTCTAATAGATTTCGTTTTTAATAACTATATTTTATCTATACATTTTTCAGAAAAAAAATAAAAGTTATTATTTATAAAATCTATTTTTTACATTCAAAATCAGGAACAAAAGGAAATATTCTAAGCTCTAAAAATTCTATAAAAACAATTTATTAACGCAAAAAATTGCTGTATATGTGATAACAGATCTAATAAATTCTCTCCTCCAAAAAATTCTGAATACTCTCATGGTCTTTGAAATCCACTAAAATTTTTTGTTATTAATTTTTAAAGTTTTAATTAACATTTTCAACTATATAAAAAAGTGCAACACTTGAATTTAACATAAATATAGTTTGATAATTTTTAATCTACATGCAAAAGAAATCTATGGAAAAGAAGATTGTAAAACATAAAATTATTCCAAATTATTATTATACTATTTAAAAAAAAAAGGAAAATGATCACTATCCCGATTTTGTAACTCTTAACGACAATTCAATATCGTTATATTGTCGTTGCACAGCTTTTTTATCATATATAATATCTGCGCAACGGTAACATAACGATACCGAATAATCATTAAGCCCGGTTTTTCATTATCTGGTTAACTTGTTAAGCTTATGTTCCATCCAAACAAATTGAGCTTCATTCATGACTTCATCACAAATGAAATTCATTGGCTAAAACAGGTTAAGCTTAATCACAAGTTAATCAGGTAATAAAAAATCGGGCCTAAGAGTTAATCGAGATACGGGACTCTTTATATTCCTCTTATGAGTTAATCAAAATTTTGAATTATAATATTTGTTTTGAAAGAAATACATTAGTTGTTATAAAATTGTACAATAATAATTAATAATAATTAATGGGATATCTATTACACGGCATATTATGTAAAGTTAGGTTACGATTTTCAATTACCTTTAGTAAAGGAAATATAATATGCATTTGCATATTAATACAGTCGAACCCCAAATAATGTATTTAATAAATAAATATCAATAAATATACACAAATAACTGTTATAAATTTTTAATGAAGGCTATAATATAATCATATGTTTGACATAAAAGATCCTCCAATTGAAAATCCATCGAAGATAATAAAAAAATAATAGCCATCAAATTCATGTATAATTAATGTAAATTATATAAATATTAGATTGGATAGTATTCTGTATCTTAAATGCATCTTAAATGATATATGCACATAGCGCATTCCTAATGTGATTCAGAATGTATAATTAAGAAGGAAAAAATTAAACTTATTGTTTTTAACTTTGTTATGTTAATATTATGACTGATCACAGAAGACATGGTAGATCTATTTCTTCATTAATACGAATGGAATATGAGGAAGCCAGTAAGAGAACGTAATGTATAATATAACTATAATACGCCGTCTAATTATCACGATGTATCCGCACGTTCCACCTTGATGGCACATACGGAATATCATGTTCGCAATTAGCATGCATATTACATCTCATTTCGAGAAAGGATGCTCGTTGATTTCAACCTCCATTTCAAACAATGACGTCAGCGAAATTTCCGTTTGCCAACTTATAAGGTAATCCAACGGATAAAAAGCGAATTCACAAATGCGAATTACATTTACATACATATAAGTATATATATATATATATATATATATGCTTTTTTCGCACTGAGTGAGCGTCACTTTTTTCGCTATTTACGAACAATACGAACAACGCGCACCGCTGAAAATCGCGGTTGACAACTTTGCGCGGCAGATCTCGATCATTTTCGTAATCGGCGGGTGACAAATAGGCGATCGAAGAGCGCAAGCACGCTCGAATGACGATGATAGCCGAGGCACAATTAATGGGAGTCCTTGCGGATGATATTCGTGCGCGTACACGTGCGCACGTTGCACTCGAAAATATATGGTGGCGGGAATACGAATCGCCAGTACAAGCTCGTAACGTATTTCATGACGTATGAGTGTGCGTATCGCGGCACGGAAAAATATTGCCACCGCGTTTAGCTTACGGATCTTTTCCCCGTCGCTTAATTTCCGACAACGTTGACGTGCCCATTTTCCCAATCCCCCTCTGTATTAACGCTTATCCGTCAGATTTGAAATGCGATTTCGTTCCGTTTATCGTTTTATTCAAGCGTTATACCATAAATCGTATTTCTGTATACTGTCAACTCTATTTCACATATCAATCAGTAACGACATAAATCGCGGAATGTGGCGTTTAATTGACTACACGAATGATTATTGCAAAGCGATATTTTATTAGACTTTAT
>NW_017259300.1:705916-715289 GCF_001594045.1 Atta colombica
TACATATTATCAATATATATTATTGATACAATTTAAAAAAATATTAATACGAATACCAATTTTGTCGTTTTATAACGTATCTCCGATTCCTTCATATAGTTTCTTCAAAGAAACTTGTCTTATATTGAATTTACTAGCATTTCTATTACTTCCCGATGTTCGTCATTTATAGAAGAATTGTATTTCGAGTCGTTTTATTTATTTAACTGGATCACTGCTATGTATTGCGCTGCAGGAGATGAAGAAGTCTTACAACTACTTGTCTTGCATAAAAATGTTAAGCAAATTGATATTATTATGGAGAAAAAGAATATGTGCACTCCAGAAACGACGGATAGACCAGAGTATTGTGAAGTAGAGGTTCCTCCAACGTACACACATTTCAAAGCATTACATCGAAGAATACTGACAATAGTGAAGGACTAATGTAGCGTGTATGTAGTACATACATCAAATAAGAAGATGAAAACTGTTAAAGGAAGTTTTATGTGCCGTGCGCCGCATGGTGAGAAACTTTGTTTCAAAGATCGACGGTATCGTATACTGCGCTGTTTTATCTGGGAATACAGTTCTGCTGAAAGACTTTTATAGGAATTACAAAGTAAAAAGTGGAAATTATGTCGTCTGACTTAACTGCTGTGTAAGAAAAGAAGAATAACTATGAGCGCTTTGTGCAGCACACATTGCAAAATAATTCTGCAGCTATAATATGTACATATAACATATCGTGTATTTAATAGAAAAATAATCCTTACAGTATAAAATATTGCAATATTTTAATAATGCATATTACAAAAATTGCTGTAGTGTTGAAATTTTTATATTTTTTTGGAAATATTGCAACAATATTGTAAAACAGTGCTAGAATTTAGATACTTGCATATTCCGATTGATTTTCAACTTGGTTCCTACCGATCGGCATTTAGGCTGCGCGCGGGTTGAAGTAAAAAGTAGGAACACTAGGAACCAAACTAAAAATCAGCCGAAATGTGTAAATAAATCCCAGCACTGTTGTAAAATATTGTAACTTTAATATTTTGTAGGAAATATTGTGTAATATATTGCTGCAATGATGATTTAATAAATAAATACGTAGGCTTGAATTACGCGGCCCCATTACAAGATGATCATGCTTTTTATAAGAAGAAAATGTCAAGAGTCTTATAAGAAAATGTAAACCGAGTTGGCAAGTCTTTTGGAGATTCCTAATCTGCAAACTTGAAGACAAACAACTTTAGATTTCTAACGGTAAATTGGAAGAGTTACAAATTGTTTCTTTTACCAAAAAAAATACGTCTTTAGGCTACATTCCAAAATGTCTTCTCCGAGAAAAATTTTACTTGAATATATAATACGTATATACTACTATATATTATATCGAGTAAAATTTTGAAAAAGACATTTTTGAAACGTAGTCTTATTATAAATGTAGTCTTAAATATATATTAAAAAAAGTAGATTTGCTATCATTATCTCAAAAATATTTTGATTTCTTGATTATGTTTTTTCTATCAAAGCAGCAATATAAACATGAGAAATATATCCGAATAGTTTTTGTATATATGTTACGCAAATTCTGACTCAAATAACAGCTTGGCAATTGTAGCAACCTTACAGTTCTGATTGACTAAGGTTTCGAAGCTTCCAATAACTGGATTAAATTATTAAAGGGTGAACATTTGTACGGAACTACTTGATTCCTGTTGAAACCTCATTCAACGTTTCAACAAGCAGTGATCTGCACATCACTAAAATTACCATAACGCCGTACTCCGAGTAAATGGCAGCATGTCCGACAGAGAATTACGTGAGTCACTATTGCACCGTACAAGACGAAATATATGCAGAATATGTAAAATATGTTCTTATCAAATATGCATCATACGCAGCGAAGTTCGGAAAGCATTCAATTTTGCGATGTTTCCTTACGTTGTATGCTGTCTATTTACATACAATGCTTATTGCAATAAATACAACTTATCAGTATTAGGGGGCGTAAAAAGATAATAATTTTAGACATTTAGAGTAAAGCGAAACTAGTTGGGCAACTTTGTTTACAAATTGTTATAAACTTTTACACAATTATGATAAACTAAAAATTATTTAAATGTTGTTTATCTAGTAAATCTAGCTCAATAAAAGCACTCAAATATATTCTAAATATATTTTGTAAATAAGAAAAAATTTATATTAAATACAAAAAGTCAGAGTGAAAAACGAGAAGTAAGTTGAGCCATGAAGATAATTGTCTAGATTATAAGATTATATTATTGAAACATATTATTAAGATTATATATTATTGAAAAATCAAAAGAATAGTATTTGACACATTTTTGAGACAAATTTCTATTATATACACCGAAAAAAATATTAAATTTTATTAAATGTTTATTTGAATAATTCTAAATACAATTTTAATAAATATAAACACGTATCATTGGTACAAGAACTATTAATTTTATTATCTATAATTTTTTATTAAGTAAATATTTATTTGCTGTTAGGAAATATTTACTTACAATTAGTATTGTTCAAAGAAATATGTATTAAGATTTAGTAAATTTTTTGCAGTGCAGTATTTAATTTTAATATTTTTTTAAGTTTTTCTCACGAGTTCAGATAAATAAAATTCTACTATTGTATCTAATATTGTATTCAGCAATTTAAAAAACTATGAAATTACATATGTATATAATTTACATTACACTTTTTAGATAGAAATTGTTCTTTACAGCGCACTTAACTATTCGCACTCTTCTGAATTGTATGATAAATAACATTTTAAAGGAATTTATGTACATGTTTAAGAACTCTATCTTCCTATTCATTTCAGAAGAATGTTGCATATATGCCAAAAAATGCCAAAAAATACACAAAGGAATTTTAATGAATCCGTATTTAATTTTGTCCGTATTTTTTGAAGATTTACTAATTTTGTTATATTCAAATAATTTGATTCTACGAGTAACTCTTGTTGAAATGACAAATAAAGTTTTTGGTGTACTGAATGCAAAACAGATTTGTGAGTGTGAAAAGATCTAGAAATTAAATCACGGAAATGTACGATACGCTTTAATAAAGTTTGTCTTAGGATAGTAGGTAATGTATTGCGCGAGATCGAACTAGAGCAGAACCTGAGCAATCGGAACGTATCCAAAGCGTATCGTTGCAGCTTCGCTAGTGAAAGGTAGGGCGTTCCGGAATGAACAGAACTTGAGTACTTTGTAGTGATTCGACGATAGCGAGGGATGTAATTTACAAGCTCAATCAACTCCCAAAAGATTAGAAAATATGCTCTAATTTAGTAGTTCAGCATCTTCAATAAAAGATTTAATGCAGATAATTAATATCAGGGAATGAAAAATTACTTTTTAAAAGTAACTGCTCACTCGTTACCGAGTAAAAAAATACTACTCACTGTTACTAGTTGCTGATTTTAAAAAATAATTCGTTAGTCCGTTACTTAACTAAAAGTAGTGATTTGTTTTTTTCCCCGTTATTTATTTAATGTTGAACAAGATTAGTCTAAAAAATTTTACAGTATTTTTTGTTTAAGTGTTAATAAAAGCAATCAACAATAATGAGCGAGAAACATTAGACTGATATGTGAAAATATAAATAAGAAGGAAATAACTTTTTCAATTCGAGCTAGAGCTTTATACATAATGATATTTCAAAGTGAACTTATATATGTAGATATTAGTATTATACATATATGTAGTTCTATAAACCACGTGCCGATTAAATTTCTGATCTTCTGTATCGCATAGGGCAGAGAGAGGGGGAGCAATTGTTCGAAACACCAGCGCATAAAGGCACCATTCGGTGGTAAAAAAAAATTATTATTTAAAAATTGCAATTTTTGAACAATAATTTTTATTTCCCCACTATATAATACTTGAGAATGAGTTGATAAGCGAAGTGAATATTAGTAAAATAGTAAAACAACTTTCTAATTAATACTTTTATAATTAATATTTACCTGGTTACCCACCTGTGTGAAGTTAGCCCCTAACTTGAAAATTAATTTTCCATAGCTCATTCGTTTGCACATTTATGCACACTTTGAATTTTCGTTTGCACAGTTCTAGTAAGAAAGTTATTAAAAAAACAATTTTGGGAGGGCTAACTTTATATTAGCCTTCCCCTACCTTCGAGAAAATTGGATTGAAAAGGTTATAATCGATAGATTTTCGTTTGCTTATTTCGAAACAATTCGATTTTTCATTCGCACTTTTAGTTAAAAAGATACTCACAATTAAAGTTTCGAGAAAGATCAAAAGTAGCGAGTTGATTCGAATCGCACCTACTATACTATAAAGCACCTACTATACTATAAAACGAATCGATAGATTCTTGCGTTTGCACACCTTTAGTTAAAATGTTATTAAAAAAATAATTTAGAGGGGGGGGGGAGCTAACTTTATATCAATAAATACATCTGTCTAGCTGGCAGTATCCACGCTGGACGAATCCATGGAGGAAGGGGAGGGGGAGCCATGCCCCCCTTTAGAATTTTCTTTTTTAAAATATAGCAAAAAATTATATATATTATATTGGGTTGTTCGGAAAGTTCGTGCCGATGTTGAAGGAAAATTAAACGCAGAAAATTTAAATTTTAGTATACCATTTATTAAATTATATAGTTAATCGGCATGAACTTTCCGGACAACCCAACTTTTAATATTTCTAAAATGCTTAATTACAATTTTGAAATTCTAAAAATATTTTTTATTTTATGAAATTTCTAAGTATAAAAAATATAGATTTTTTTATTTATATTCCAAAAAGTAAATAAATAAAGTCTATGCTACAGCTTTTATTTTCCATCCGTTCGCGCTGAGCGAACAGATCAGAGAGTTCGGTATTGGTGCCACTATTGTGTAGGCATAAGTCACATGGCACCAAAAGTATTTAATTTTGCAATTTTAAACGACTTAGGAGTGATTATGGCTATTTACTCCAAGAAGGAAGTGTCTTAAGGATTGCAGCGCAAAAATACTTGGAAATAGTAGCGCATAAATAGCGCATAAATCTTGCATATTTCATTTTTCAAATCGATTGTTTTTAACGGCTGAAGGGCTGATTGGCTGCTTACTTAGCCCCCACAAAAATTTTTTTTTTTAGCTAAACGGAATGAGCGCAAAATTTTTTGCGGATATGAATAGCGCATAAATAGCGCATTATTTAATAATTTTTTCATTATTGGTTAAGTGATTTGGTTAAGTGAGGGGGACTAGCTAGGACGTTATGAGAAGATCGACCTCGTGATTGATCAGATTTCGATCCTTTTAAACGCCGCCATTTGCAGATACTTTCGATGTGATAGTGAATCTGTGAATTGATATGAGCAACTACTTCATGATATAAAAGACGCGAACGCGAAATCGGACTATCAACTGTTAACCATAGTGGAATTATGCTGTTTCCGACTGGTACCCGTCCAATGGCATTCTTATGTTATGACTCTTATTATAGGGACTTTACAAAGCAGCTAGGTCTGCTCGCCAAGCATTTAAACATGATTGATTGGACCCACAGGAAAGAACCAATTATGCTCATTCGCTCGGTAAGCATGCCTAGCCATTTTGCCGTCATGAACTCGCCCATAGAGAATGGACTGCACAATCCGCTATCTAAGTAATATTTAAATATAGTCGACAATAATAAGAGAGGGACCATGGAAGACGGCCAATTTCTCTCTCATTCTCTCTCCTATTACACCGTTGAATGAAAAGAGATAGAGATGGCTATTTTCCATGATCCCTCTGGCTTACTTTTATCGATCATTTTGACACACGGATCGCGCAATCCATACGTATTTGCGTAACACCAATCATGCGAAATTCTCGAATAGTAGGTATAAAGAGTGTAAGGTCAATTAGCTGGAAGTCGCCATTTTGTGTCCCATATCTACTGATGCAATTTTTCATCTTAATCTCTTCTTTCTTTGTTGTCTTCTTTTTAATTAACAGGATCCTTCATGGTGGAACCAAGGATTAGACATTGGCGCCACTCCCTTTATACTCTAATTCGACTCTATATATAGGGACCCAATAGACTTGTTCTTTTTGGCTGAACTTTTGCACCAGTTTATCTTTCTTCCTTTTCTCTTCAAGAGGAAAAAAGGACAAAAAAGATAAAGTTCAGCCAAAAGTTCAGCCAAAAAGAACAGGCCTAATATTGCGTTCAGCGGATTCAGCTGTTGCGGAACGCATTCGTGAGCGCTCGCTGCTACTGGTGTATTCTTCTAAATCATTCAATAGCAAGCACTATACGTGTGTGTGTGTGTGTGTGTGTGTGTGTGTGTGTGTGTGTGTGTGTGTGTGTGTATATATATATATATATGTCATATATTTTTTTGAATATATATATATATATATGTATATTATATTATATTCTTTTTGTTTATATAATTTTAAATCAAAATCCTTTCCTGGTTTATAATACTTTTCAATGTAATATACCAATAATTAAAATATTTTATATTTGATCATAAAAAAATTTCGCTTGTGGTGCCCTTCTTCCTTGATAAACTTTTGGATCACCCCTGCTAGCTGGCTCCCCCGATTTAATCAAATTTTAATGAATAAATTATATAGTAATGCGTTATTTATACGCTCCCAAAATCCGCAAAAAGAAATTTTTGCGTTCATTTCGTTCAGCTAAAAAAAATTTTTTTGTAAAGGCTGAGTAGGCTGTCAATCAGTCCCCCCATATGTTAATAACAAATCGATATGGAAAATCAAATACACAGGATTTATGTGCTATTTATTCGCTTTCATATTCATTTTCAATTTTTGCTATATTTTTGCTCCCTTAAGGCACTTTTGGAGCAAACAATCATATTCATCCCTATGTGTCATTTAAAATTGCGAAATTACACTATTTAGCTATAAAATATATACAATAATATCTTTGATTTATGCGTTACTATTTCCAAGCAATTTTTATTTTTGCGCTGCTCTTAATTTATGTGGTGTGAAGTTAGCCCTCCTAAAATGATTTTTTTAATAACTTTCTTACTAGAATTGTACAAACGAAAATTCAAAATTGTATAAATATGCAAACGATGAGTAATCGAATGAGCTACGGAAAATTAATTTTTTCAAAAGTTGAGGGGGGAGCAACTTCACACAGGTTATCCCTCATTTTCTTCGATTTAAGAGATTCGTATTACATTTACAGTTATTTAGTCTTTAAGAATTTCTAAAATATCATTTTACACTATAATTGAAAATATACTATTGCTCCTTGTTTGGCACAGGAAATTCTTTGTGTAGTACATATTAAAAGTACTAACTTCAAATACAATTATCTTTTGTTTGAACATGCCTGGTTACTCTTCCTTCCTCAAAATGATACGTATAGAAAATATCATTATCTTCAAATAATAAAAACTTCAAACAAATCTTAAGAAAAATCATTTTACGATATATTCTTAAAATATCCGACTGAGATAATAAATTTTGTCGTATGTAGCATTACTTCCATCTTATAAAGATTAAACTTATAAAGATTGATATTTATAAAATTTGTTTTTATTTATAAAATTTATTCTTATATAGCTCTATGATTATCTTATGGCATTTCTATGACGTCATAAATCAATCACGAAGCTCTATTAACATTTTAAGACATTACTTAAAACTTGAAGTAAAAATGATTATAAATACCGAAGATTAGATATACAATACTTATAAAACAATTATATCGTAAATAGATTCAAAACGTAAAAAGAAACGATAAAGTCTAAAATTCGTTACCAAAAAAAAGCTACCGTTAATAGTCCGTTACAAAAAAGTAACTTGTATATATAAAAATAACTGTTACTTATAACAGCAACGGTGTTACAAGTAAATTTCTGACTAATGTATGTCATATTTATCAAAATTATTTACGGCTTTTTAAGATGTTTATTAGCATCAATATCATTAAATTGCTTTTCAGTTTAATTTGTGATATTACTATCCCAGTTTTGGTTTATTTCGAAACCCAAAATCATCTCGGCACAGTTTATAGAACTGAATATATGCATAAATTCACATCGTAATATCATTTAAGCACTAAGATCCAGTTCAGATCCATAAGACGTTTTTGTTAATTAATTGTTATAAATGTATATCGCTCCTTTTCTTCAAAAGTAATACAAAAATGTGATTTTCAAGTTATTACCATGTATGAGTTACGTAGTCTTTAAATTTTTTGAAGTAAAATCTCATTTTAAAGAGATTTTACTCCAGTGAAAATTGAGCCAATCCTGAAAAATAGTGGCTCAATTTTTAATCTTTAAGAATAGGATTTCACTCTATAGAGTGAGATTCATTCTAAAAGTTTTCGAGAGTGCAGTTTTCATGATAGAGTAAACACTGCCTAAAATAATAAAAGATAAATTAACTAAACTTTATAAAAAATTGTTAAATTGTTAGTAATTCATAATGGATATTTAATTTGTCAATAATTTTTTGTCAAGTTGAAAAAATTTTTCCTTTTCTGAGAAACTTAACTTTTTGAGTTGTGTCATTTTCAAAGTAAAGAAACGATAAATGTTGTAAAGAATTTAGGTGATAACAGTTTCGTTATCTCGATTATTATACTTATCAATGTTAACAAGCAGAGAAGCTTCTATTTTTATTATCTAATAAATCTAATAATTTTATTAATTATAAATGTGACAGCAATTTATAAAAAAAAACATTTTTAGAATCGTAATCTGTAATTCACATCAAGAATTTTATTGACTAAAGAATAAGGAAAGAAGTATTCAATTCTCGTTTGCTACACAAGATTCAATACTAACAAGAAAAAGCTTTAGCTTTCACGAGAGTCGAACTTTCTGAATAACAGCAGTCGTACTTTTCGCCTTGATTACTCTGAAAGTAATAAAAGCCCTAAGTCGCGTTCAGCAGCTCAATTCCTAAATGATTTATTAATATGCCATTAAATTTTCAAAGAGTGCACTTTAAGGTTAGCATATAAGATTTTAATTTATTTCACTTCAAGACTCAAAAGTCATTTTCAAGCTCTCCATATTGTAAAGCTATATACGTTATGTAAAGCTAACAATTACTAACTCGATTATTGCTTAAAAATTGAGCAAATTTTAATATAAATAAATAAATAAGAAATATTATACAAAATAAGACATAATAAGTATTTTTTAAATAAATTTAGATAATCAAATTACATAAACAATAAATAATAGAAGTTATTCTGAGGTGACAATTCCAATTGTGGATCATTTAAAGTTAAAATATTTTAACTTTTAAAGCAATTTTTATTAATTCCTGTAAATTTAATGATCAAACATTTAAAATTATTAATATCAATGTAAGCAGTAAATTGTGCGTTTATAGTCCGGAAAAACAATTCG
>NW_017259300.1:715389-716556 GCF_001594045.1 Atta colombica
CTTAAATATCGTATTTTCTCATGGTGATAAAAATACAGTACTAAAAAGTTGATAAAAAATTCTGAAAAAATTCTTAGAATTTAATGAAAAGGAAATAAATTATTTTTGTCTCTTGCAGTTTTTCTGTTGATAGTATTTGAATAAAAAATTATTGAACAACAATATTTGGTAATTAATATCTCGTTAACCATTGCGAAAATTTCAAAACAGTAGAAGACTTTTTGACTTAGTTTAGTCCGCTCTATCTGCTCAAGATGAATAGTGCCGAATTTTAATTAAAGACTTTTTGTATAAAACATTTCATTTTGCAAGTTTAATTCATGATTGAAATTCGATTCATAATTGGAACCGTCACCTCATGTAAATTATATATCAATGATTATATATTAATGAGTTTAATTATGATAATCAATATCATTTATATTAATAAAAAGTAAGATATCGGAAAATCCTTTTTTTTGGCAAAAATAATATTGAGCAATTGTTAACAAGAAAACCAAACAAAATTATTATATTCAATTATAAAAAAATGATTAAATATCAAGATTCATTTTGATTGAATAAAGCTTTTTTCTTTGTATTATTCACACATCAAGTTTTACTGTTATATTTACATATCTGAAATATTTACATATCTTTAAATAATTCTATTAAAAAATTGACATCTTTTTATTATTTAATAATTATTTAATATCACAAACAAATTTATTTTCTGTATCATATATCACTTACATGCATTACTTAAGAAGTAGTAAACAGACTTAACAAACTATAGTAATTAACTGAAAAAATGACACAAACAGCAATATAACAGATATCTCTAATAGTCTAATCGATAACGATGTCACTAACCACATCACGTTGCACGCTCAACCAACAACTACTTTCGTTCGAAAATATAGTCAGCTTCGCAAGTTGAAGGCAAAGAATTTCAAGACAATCAAGCAGACCGCCAACAAAGCTTATCGTAGTAATGAAGGTACAAGCTATCAAGGTACAAACGGTGTAACGAGGACTTTGACTGACATGAAACAGACAGCTAAATATCCAAGATGAAAAATTAACGCGAGTCGCGAACTGAGCAACAGACTGAGTGTGTACTACATGAAGCCAGAATTAACTGCGACATACGTATAATTTCTAATCCTCTATATATATATATATATA
>NW_017259300.1:716781-754466 GCF_001594045.1 Atta colombica
TATAACATTATATTTAATGTATATTTATATCTTTTTAAAAAAGATAAAAAAAAGTTTTATGTATGTGTATGTAAAATTATTAAAATTATATTTGAATGGCATATTTAACAAAATAATAAACTTTATTTAGTTATTTTCTATTTTTAGAATAATTTTTCTATTTCTATTTTTATATTCTATTTTTAGTTTAAAATTTTCAGTAAATTAATATTTAAAATTGTTCTTTATTATACAATAAAGTATTCTTCTTAATTTTAAATCTAATTCTTATAGATAAATCTTTTCCTCAAAAATATAAAAAAATCAAACTAGGTATGTATTAATATTCCAGTCAAGCTGTCCTACTAGGGAAATTTTTTATAAAGATGTTTCACTGCAGTTATAAAATTTTGTTTTGTCGGATAATAAAATAATCGATCTTTTTTGCAAAAATTTAATTAATACAACTCATTCTTGCGAAATTATTTTCAACTTTATTAATTAAACTTTTTCTGACCACTCAAACTTCAAGAACATAAATAAATAAAAAAATTCACATTTAATTGAGAATATGTGCTTTACACATGCGGAATGTAAAACTTAGTTTTAATTAGAGAAACGTTTTTTTAGTTTCAAAAGTTCAACAATGGCATGAAAAGTACGTGTAATCAAGTTCCTACTCACGAAAACTTGTCCACGCAAAAATTTCATAAAGGATTTGTCAAATTCGATATAGATCTTGCGAGACACCCAGTGCATATAATAAAAAGAAATTGCATCGGACTCATAAACATTAGCTGATAAGTCAGCAAGCGAGAAAGGGTTACTCGGTGCTCGAGCAGCCGGCACGCTCGCTATCATCTAGCCGATGTTGCCCCGTACGTCGCATCGGTCGAGGACTCGGGGCGCGGGCGCCCCATTCAGCCAGCCAGGCAGTAGGGAGAGTCAGCAACGAGTCAGACGAACGAACGAGCGCCAGTCTACCGTGGGCGCACCGCGCGGCACTACGTTCGCTCCGCGATTGGGCATTTCTTGTCAGCGTACAACGACACGTCTGGCATTATTTTATTATATAATTACGCCAATACAAGTCGTCATAGTGATTACTTTACGCTCTAACCAGAACCACGGACTAATGCAGCAGTGGTAACGAAACCGGAGTAGACGCAACCAGACAGATCTCTCCTGTGTGTGTGTGTGTGAGATTAAGTGCGCGTCAAGCGACGCGGTACTGACCGGAAGGATCTATCGGTGATCTGTGTGATTACATAAGCACGTAAAAGGTATGTGTGCCGCACCAGATGATTGTATCGTCCGCGAGTCACGTCGGGTGATTTTGATTGATATTATTTCGTTCCTCCACGTCCCGTGTCGACTTTGTTGACGAGGATGCCGTGCGCGTCGCGACTTTTCGCGAGTTCCGTTCGTGCCGCGTATCCAGCTTTCTCCGTGGATCTCCGATAACGGTGCGTTACACGAATCAGTGAATCGATGCTCCGGTGCTTGAAGGCGGAGGTGTCCGGAGCATCGGCCGGCTGCGCTACTACGTGCGTCGAGTGTGCGATGTGCGGCAAATATTATTTTTCACGATCCCGCGCACAGATAGGTTGTACAAGTTTTTTCTGTGCGTTGCATGAGAAATGAAAAACATCGTTAAACAACCGTATCACAAAATGCTCTCTGCGAATGATTAAAGTTAAATTCGATTGTGAGGGATGTCATAATACCGCTTCAATTATATTTTCGAGATAAAACGATTGTTAAATCGAAACACGATAAATGTAGTAAACTTTTAGTCAAAAAATCAACCAATCACCAGCCAATTATTCTTCTCACATTCGATTGTGATCGATCAACTTTTAATACAACTTAAAGCTTACTACATATATTATATACATATATATTATTTAATCGGGATTAATCCTCCAAAGCTGACACCAAAATCTGAAAAAGATATGCTGATACTTTTTTCATACTGATACTCAATATTTATTTTTAGCGTCAAAACGATTCAAAATTGACGCTTAATGTTCGTTAATTTTGATCACATGATCCATTTTGATGTTAAAAATGAGCGTCAACAAAAAATTATATCTGAATGATTATCGACGCTGAGTCTGTAAGACTAATTTAATTTATGTTAATTGAAAGATACTAATTAATTTCAAGGAATCAAAATGGCATAACTTGTATAGAAAAGAATAAATACTAAATATAATTAAATGCTAAATATTTAATAAGAGTAATCCGAATAAAAAAATAATCTGATAAAATGTAAAAATAATTTGTGCGTGTGTGTATGTGTGTGAGTGTATGTGTATATGATTTCTATTGGCTTATTTCTTATTGCATTGTTGTCTTATTCTAGTTTTATTACTGATATGCTTTGTAACAGCAATTTTGCTATCTAACCATTTGCAAGATACTATTGTCTATTGTATTTATGTTTATGTTAACTATTATTATTATGTTTATGTTAACTGTAGTCTATTGTATCATATTTTATATATCTATTACTCTGTTAACATGTAGTCTTTTTTTATATAGTTTTGCAATAAACTAAATTAAATTAAATTAAATTAAATTAAATTAAATTTCTTGTAAATTGTTCTGTTTACATTTTTTTCGTACAATATAAATTAAAGAAAACGAAAATTATTTTTTAATGCTAATAAAAATTGATGCTTTCAAAAAAATTAAGCAAAGGAGATAAAAAGATGATAAGTCTATTTTTCTGAGATAAATCACCTTCCAACCATTCTGTTCATAAAAGTGAAGAAAATTTTTGAAAACACTTAGTCTTAGTTAGTTTTTCAAATGAAATGTGACACTGGCAGAAGATCACATTGTAATTGAATTAAATTTAAAATCTAAGAAGTGATATTAGATAATTCTTCCTGTCTTTAACAAATTGCGTTACTAGTTGCTAAGCAAAGTTGCAAATAGATAAATATTGTTTATAAAATATTTTTACGAAACAATATTACTTTTACTCTAAGCAAATAATATCAAATTATACTCAATTTGAATTATTTTTAATTATTATCTATAAAAATAATTAAAAATAATTCAAATTGAGTATAATTTGATATTATAAGAAATAGAAATCAACCGAGTTATGTAACAACATAATATAGTAGAGAGTGCCTAAAGATCGGTCAAAGTTGGAAGTTTCGAATAATATAGTATTTTAAGTTCATGAATTTAATTAATCTCAAATGTGACTGTTCCGAAACGTTTGGACATTAAAACACAATCAATCTGAAATGCTAATAATCGCGAGCCGAAACGTTTGGACAATCGCGGGTATATATATTCCCTCTTTATTTTATTGATATTATAAATTTAACAGTGTTAAATAAAAAAAGCATAGGAAACTCCGATTTATTTTTCAATTCATGTATATATCTTTCTTTCGTCAAAAAAAAATTAAATTAAATTACAAGAATAAACGATGAATTGACTTTTTTAAAATTAGCTTAAAAAAATTAATTGAAATTAATTTTTTTTTAAATTAATGCATATCATATGAAACATTATTTAATTTGTCGAAAATTTATTGATATCTTTTAAGATAATTTTTAAAAAGTCAATCCATCATTTATTTTATAAATTGATTTATTTTGACGAAAGAAGAATATATAGGTACATGAATAAAAATAAATCGAAGTTTCTTACACTTTTTTTATTGGACATTGTAAAATTTATATATCAAATTATACTCAATTTGAATTATAATTATTTCTATAGATCGCTCCTACTCAACATGTCGTTAAACAATTTAACTTCATTTAGTTAAATTCAACAAGAAATATATTAAATTTGACTCAAATTTAATTTATTATTTATTTAATGCATACGTTGTTTACTTTAAAAATAAGCAATTCAATCACAGAAATTGATTGATTTACATTTTGATATACATGGAAATTAAAAATAACATGGAAATGTTATTTTACTTAAGAGATTGGGTTATCACATTGTTCCTTTAATATCTGATATTGAATATTTAATTGTTCGTATAAAAATAAAAGAAAAGTAGATTTGAGAAATACTGTAATCATGAAGTACATAAATTTTCTTATTTAAAGTCTAATGCCAATTTCATCACACATAAACCATCAAAACTTTCTGGCTGATTCATATTGTAAAACAGTCACGCTTTGGATATTTAAGGTGATATTCACGTTTCTTGGATATAAAATGAGAGCTTTCAATGTTCATTGCCAGTTGCACTGACTTGCTACAAATCATATTGGAACATTTCAATGGAACTCAATGAATCTACGATAAGTACTTCGACGCTATATACATTTCCCGTGGAGATTTAATGATAAATCGAATAAGAAATCAAACGATTTTTTTAATAATCGCAAAAAATATGCTATATATGTGTATATATATATATATATATAAGACACCGTACAAAAATTATGTATTATGCGCATATTACATTATTTATCGTTTATGTTAAATATTGTTTTAACATTTAATATAATAGATACGATTAATAATTTTTCATATCATAATTTGAATCGATAATTTTCTCATACATATTATAATTCGTGAGCTAATTAAATAAAATTCATTGAAATTATATATTTACAAAGTTTCTATTTTTTTAAATTAAAAATCGATAGATTCGATCACCGCATCTTATCTTTATCTACCTTTATCTTTCTGTTATGTATCTTTCCTTTAACGATAATTTTTACTTATCATAAATTATAAATTATTACTGTTACTAACTTTTTAAATTGTTATTCAAACAAACTTTTGATATTCTAGATTCGCTTTACGATTATCAAAAAGTTCTACATTAAAATACCAAAATGACATGTATATCGATTCTAATGTGAACACATGAAAAAATCAAAAGTCATTCTTTTTTATCACATATTTTTAATTTAATTATTTAATGTTAAAAATAAATTTTTGAAATAACATACAAGGAAGTTTAACAGAGCGTTGACCATAAAACAAAGGACAGACTTTTCGCATAAATTCGGATGAAGATGGTGATTTATGTTAGAAGTATGGGATCCGGTTTCGTTCCGTCTCATAATTTGGAACAACTCAAAAATGTTCTTCAAATATATCATAATAACCGTAATTTTAAAGAATCCGCATGCCGATATCGTATCGTTTTCTTGGATTCTGAAAAACAGCAGACCTCGTTTCCGGCTCTAATGTTCACCATAAATTCACGTACGTCGTCCAATTTCTCATCATTTTAGTCATTCTACGAAGATAGTCTAAGTGCTGTTACATTTATATCCTGATTTAGATTCGAGATTGCGAGTGCAATTCGAGACCGTGTATATGAATACACTTTCAAAACTCAGTAGGATTATCTGAAATTTAAACAGCGTGCAGATTTTGAGCCGCGCATCCTCCTCGTCGCAGGTTAAACAAAAGGGTCAAATTAGTTTGAATTCCCACGAGGCTACTTCCGTCCGTTATTATACTGACCGAGACAATTCCAAATACAGTATGCAAATACCAGAACGCGTGACTTTTGAATTTAGGCATGCGTGAGGGGCACTGTGTCGCATATAATGCAAGGGTGTGCTATTAACGGTATTTGTCCTCGACAATTGGTCGATGATAGTATTGAGGAAATACCTTTGTCCAAGCCATTTAGTCAAATACTCATCAAAAAGATGTATAAAGAAATTGTCGTCGGATACCGACAGCCAATCCATCTTCCATTATCCTTTCTAGTTACCAGTTTCTCTCGCGATTCGTCATTCGGGAAAACGAAACAAAGTTACGTAACCAAGGTAGCCAAGGCGAAACTTCACACTGAATTGAAATCACGACTTAAGTCTCAATTTTCCTAACAAAGACATGCGTATGACAGCCTTGGGGGGGGGGGTGAAAAGTAAAACTTAAAATCTCTTTAGATTCTATTAATTACGTCACGCGGTAAATCCTGTTCGGAATACGAGACGGTAGCAACGTCACTAAGGGAACAAAAGAAACTGCTTGGCTGCACAATTCTTCAGACAAGTTCTTCGACTTTCATTTACCGCTCCGATATTAGTTTGTAGAACATTAGTTGTAACGTAGTAAAAGATTGATATTGATTGCGGAAGGAATATTAATATTAATTTATTACAAAACAGGATCTTATAAGAAAACCGTTGCATATACTTTTACACTTGCTATAGAAAAATATAATGCAATACTGGAGAAAAAGTCTATAAATTGGAATTTTGATCGAAAATTGACAAATCAAAATTTGCTAGTTCAATCTATTATAATACTAATTAAATCTATTATAATTTTAATTGAAATTGAATTCTGATTGATACGATCAGTCTTCTGATTTGTCTATTTTCAACCAGAAATTTTTCTCAATGGACAAAAGTTTTGAAGTAGCGTTTCGAGGATTTCGTTTATATTTATTTTTAAAGTATTTTTAGTGAATTTTTTTGTATGACAACCGAAAATATTTTGTTTGGCCATACGTACGAATCTATTGGTAAACTAACATAGACAGAAATATGGCATAAAAGTAAATACGATACAGAATTGCCCACGTAGTAAAGATATTTGGTAATAAACAACGAGACGAATTCCTTAGTTGGCGCAAATTGAAAATCCTAAATATCAATAATATTCTCTGGAAGAGCCTCTGGGTCTAATAGTTCGACATTTCGATACAATCAGATTCTAGGGAGATATCTTGCCGGGAGGGGCAATACCAGAATCCAGGGAATAAGCGCGAACTTAGTTACTCTAGAACCGCGGATGAGACATGTCAAACAATTTAGCTGCGATTGCAAAGCTATGTTATAGATTCCGGTAGACAGCTCTAATCAAATTGCACGCCGGCAAAGAACGAATGCGAGGATGAGATCTCTGTTTGCAGAAAATGTTTGCGATCAAAATTGACCAAAATAGAATATGTTCTGTTACAAATTCAATAAACCAGTGCATATTTACTACATGACATTTCTTAAATTAAACCAATATTCTTATATAGAAAGTTCTTGAATGATTCCACTTTCGGCTGTAGATTTGATTTTCCCTTCCAAGAATTGATCCTTGCTATCGATCACTTCTCGAGCGTCTCGTGTAAAGAGCGTATAAGCAACTGCTCATGAAAATGCATAATCTCGAAGACACTCTCGTAACATCTAACTCAAGAAGTTTCTGGCTAAGAAGTTTTACCGAAAAGTTTCCTTGCTTGAACTATCGATAGGCTAGCTGAATATAAAATTTTCTCACCTATAATATTCCCGCGCGTCGAAAAACTAAAATGGATCTCTGAAATTAAACTATACGTACATGCATGTTTCACGTGTCCATCAAAACTTTACCCTTGCTTAACTTTTATGGCGAACCGTGAGAAACTTCTCACGATGAATACGACAAGAACAAGAAGAAGAAGAAGGATTAAGGTAAACGAAACGATGATGGCGCAATCACAGTGAAACGTGATAGAAGCCTAGAGAATAGAAGCGAATGTGGATGGATTATCGTCGTAAGTGTGTGTGTAGTGGGCTTATAGTTGAGTGTGTGCAGCGTATTCGTTATAGCATATCGTGTCAGCCAAAAATAAAAGTAGCGGAGCATGCAACTGTATTCCCTGATAGCGTTTCTATCCCTGTCGGGCGCAACGTCTGCACCGAGATCGATACATACATAGCTACGACGGAAAGGAAGGTCATGCGTTCTTTCAGGGTCCTTCAACACGGCGGGGCAACTTTTACATATACCTGACCTCTAGTTTCCGTAAACTGCTATATACTTCTATAGCTCAGTATCGACTGTAATGCTTGTTCGATCTGGTTAGAAATGCCGTATTCATTCTCATATAATCGAATATGTTTTTCGTGAAATCGACAAAAAATCAATAGTATCAAAGCGATTTTAAGTCATTTTTTTTAATGTAAATATTAAATTGGGTGATTAATTATTTATTTTGAATATTAATAATCAGTTTAATACTTTAGTATTAAATTTCTTTAAGGGATATGCAAGATAGAATGCTATATGCCATGTGAAAAATTACAAAATTTTATATTTTCACTTATATTTTATGATTTAAGATATCTTATACTTTTAAAATGAAAGAAAATTTTAATAAAGTTTACACTCATGAAGGTTAAAATATTTTTTTAATTTACCATATTATACCGACATAACATAATGCTGTAGAAATATTATTTGCATATAGCAGTTTAACGGATATTAATGCAAATTAATGATCATAAAATTACAATTTTAATGCAAAGATATCTTTGTATAATTCAGAATAACAATTGATTCACAAGCAGAAGAAGGTACATACACTTTATTGAGCGCTTCTAAATTTTGCTTACTGTTCAATTGGAGGTCGATTGCAAGATTAAGATCAACTTGGTTCAGTTTAGATTAGGATCAAACCATTAAACTAATAGGTAGGTCATACATTATGTAATTAACAGTATGAGCAGCTCGAAAATTTATTTTCACGATTAATATAGAAAAGTATTTCTCTCGTTCAGAAATCGATTAAATTATATTATTCGGTATTATATTATTAAATTTATTATTAATTACATTAAATTACAAATTGAATTATATTATATTACGTTAATTGTTAATTGCTATTATTATTAAATTATGTAAATCAAATTATACTATTTTACTTTCTATATATATTTTCCCTTTTAATAAATTTAATGATATTTCATTACTACAACTTACAGGATACATAGAGTAAATTATTTCTTCTTAAAAGAAAACTTATTTAAGGAGAGAAATGAGTTTCAAATGAATCGATATTCCAATTACATCAAACGTTTCAGTTTCCCTGAAACGCAAAACTGGTGGTTTTGTCGATTCGACTGATGCATTTACTGACAGATAATTTATGTGTAAATGTTGCGGCACCGCATTACCAAGGCGTTACCGCGAAACGTTCTCCAATAATTGCGAATCGGCTAATCGAACAGCATGACACTATAAAAGCGGTTTATCCCGCATCGTAACGCTCAACGCTTAAAGTCGAGCGAGATTTATACTTCTCCTGCCACGAAGATACAACGGATGATAAATTTAAGCCGGTACAATACCTAATCCGACAAGATGAAGAACTATTACCGGGCAGCCGGCGGGATATAAAAGCGAAAAGAAACAGATACAAATAATGTCGGAGGAAAGTTATATTGAGTGCCAATTTAAATGATAATTTTCGAGAAGCAAAATTTTTCTTCTTGTTCATGGAGATGTTTCGTAGCTACCATTTCAATGATAATGCGCTTGAATGAAAGAGAAAAGAGATGTTGAATTGTCGTATTAATTGATGTCTACTACCGCATTGGACCAATGAATTTTAATACCAAATTGTCTTTAATTTACAAGAAAAATGACAATTTGTTGAATGCATTAAATAATTCGAGATAAATACTCCATTTACACAGTAATACTTTTTGAGGAGTAGCAACAAGTTGTAGACGCTTTATAATAATCAGTAAGTTTGTTGCTCGTTTTGCGATAAGTTGCCCGTATAGTTCACGCAACACCGATACTATTACTTTCAGACTGTGTATACATCGCTCATACAGCTATTTTAGATATCTAGTTTCTGATACATATACATTATTGTTTACGTTAGTGCTGTCCAAGATTTGATAATTTTGGGTAATGGCTTTTACACCTGCTGCCTTCTCTTATCTTATAATGATAGAAAAAGGAAGGCAATAAGCGTGAATGTTATATTTTGAATTTTTGTGATATAAATATGTATAATATAAAAAAATCTCATAAAGAGATTGTATTAAAAATATATTATACAATAATTTACCATTGACATAAGATTTGTAATTCTATCTCAAAGATTTGTAATTTTAAGCGTGTATCAAGTTAATACTTGGAATTTTTAATTTTGGACTGTTCTGGTTTACGCCAATGATAAATTATATTAAATATATATATTTATTAATAACTTTCTTTAATTTTCTATGGCTTTATCTTCTCTCTATATTATTACGAAAATTCAAGAAGAATATCACGAAAATAGAGCACACGCTTTATCTGTGTAACAATTAAAACCTAAAACACCACCCTTTCCGTATCATTTTCCCCTGAGAGAAAAAGTGATAAAAAGTAAATATTTTCACAATATTTACTGAACTTGCAATTGCACATCTTCGATACTAAATGATGAGATTTTATTGCACGAGATTCCTGCGAGACTTAAAAGCGTGGAAGCTGAACAAATTCCCCAACGATTAAATCTCGATTCTTGAAGTTTTATTTCTCCAAAATAAATGTGAAGTTTTATACAGAGCTAAAACTGCAATATACACAAATAGACGAACTTTCGCAGAGAAAAGAAACGTAAATACGCGTATGTTAATAAAAATCTAATGGCACGTAAAATTTCAAAAAGCGAGCTATTGTCGTGCGCGATAAAGCAAACAAAGTCCGGGAATTACGAGGATCAAGATCGTTCAATTGACCGGCTCAATTATATTTGACAATTTTCTGTTTTACCGCAGCTCGACTGTTCGCAAACATAAAAACACATCAGAGTACACGCGCTTACTTTATTCGATGCCGATCAACAGCGGGATATTGGCGTGCACAAACGTAAAATGCGCGATCGCGTGCGCACGCGAATACATACGAGCCTCCATATTACGTATGCACAGACCGCCTCGGAAAATTCGCTAAGCCAGCAACAGCCTTTCCGGCTCCGTTTTACTCGAGAAAAAGAGATATAAAACAAAAAGACATAAAGGATATGTTTCCGCGGAAGGACCTTGAGGTTTCGCGAGCAAGGAATATCCAGATGGAGAATTCATTCGCTTTACTTCTCAGAGAAGAGTGCGCGCTCCGCCTGTTATATCGAAGGATAAAAGTTCAACCTTAAAGCGGCAGCCGCCTTCGAATGGCCCCGTGGATTTCGCAGAACAATAATACGCGCTGTTCCTCGTTCCATTACGCGGTCTTCCATCATGGAGATTTTGCATTATAACATAACGGGGAGATATTAGGAACAACTGTATTCTTGGCATTGTGCAAGAATGACGATGCACGACTTATTTTTCAAGTTTCTTCCGTTGTATTGAATGAGATTTACTATATTCGATCTTCGTTCATCCATTCTGCCATTGTATAACTTGAAGTTCATATATATATATATATATATGTGTGTGTATTGTTAAACAAGTCAGACTATATATATTTATTGAATAAGGTGAACTTTAAAGGCTAAATCCTTGGCTATGAAGCCAAAGCCGATTTAGTTTGGTTTAATTAATGCAGGATCAAGAATTCCATGTGCTTTCCGCCAGATTAGAGCTTTGTAATAGACAGACGAAACTGATCCGAATAAGCGCTCTGCACTCAGAGAAAACATAGTAATAGCAAAGATGACAACTATGTATAAGTTTTACATTTAGATTTAGTACACACACACACACACGCACACACACACACACACACACGCACACACACACATTTAAATAAACTATTTTATAGTTATTATATAATTACGATATATAATTTTACATACAAGATTTGTGAAGTTGTCACCTTTATAGTTATCATACTATATATTTCTCTCTGAGTGTATTTAATCAGTTAGAAATTATATTATAATAATATAATTTTTTGTATTGTATTTTATATTGCGAATTTTTATGTCGCATTTATCTATTATAAATAACACATAAATAACACGCGGTATAAAATATTCCTTGAGCATTAGAAATAAAATAAATAACATAATTTATACAACGGATATTGTACTAATGAGAGACAGTCAACTCCAAAACATATTATTTAGATAGATGTTAAAATCACATCGTAACAAAAGGGGCGTTAAATTGAATTGATTAAACTATCTTAATTGACACTAATTTTAATAGCGATATTACAAACTAAAAAATTAGCCTTTTATAATAAAAGTATAATAAAAGTGCCTTCCTGAAGAAAGATGAAATTGAGAAAAATGTAGAATTTTAAAAATTGAAGATTTTTTTGCATTCATAGAGAGTGTATGCAGGATTTCCTTGTATGACAGATCCAACGAAGTGAGAAAACGGTAGAAGGGATTCGTTGAACTTTTGTTCCCTTTTAATAATTAATGAGAAAAATCTTGCCGAGATTACGGCAAGCGATATTCGTTTCTTCGTAATGCAAGCAACACTGTTCTGCAAACGTATTTCTCCGTAAGCTCCTCTTTAAGCTGCATCGTACTGTTTATGTGACCTCGCACGCCGACGAAAAAGCTCGGCCAAGCTCGATATCGTGTTTCTCAGGGTCTCACGAAACTTGTGCCGAGCATACAATAAAGATGCCTTTCTCTCTTGTGGCCGCTTCCCTAGACTTTAAAACTTACCGGACCGAAGTTTTTCTAGCGTAATTAATTACGTCATTAGAGCATTTTTTCATGTCACAGCCAACCGCGTAGCAAAATGCATTTTTGCTGACAACCATTATCTTTTGACGATAATGTCAAGCGGCGTGTCATCATGTGGACGAAGAATAATTATTGATAACACTTAAGTCAAATTCGATTATCAAGAATTTTTTATCATAAATTATTAATCTTAAATCTTGCACAATCTTTCTATTTTTTTCTTTTATTATATTGCACAAAACTAATGATTTGGAACTAATATCGTTATTTTGAATTAGATATAACATGATAGACGCAGAAATATAAGCCTCTAAAATGTCAAGTTTCTTTTACTTTATATATGTGCTTATTAATTATTTATTTTATTATTAATTTATTTCTTTTTTAAATCAAATATTAATACTATGGTTTTAATAATATGCAATTTTTAATAACATGCATATCAAATAGTTTTTATATAAATTGCTTGATTACTATATGTATATTTGATCATATAAAATATCAAAGGAATAAATATAATTTATTTAAAAAATAATATTACTACAAATATATGAAATATAGTTGAAGTGTATCTAAATAGATTAAAATATAAATTACGCTGTGATATCGAAATCTACTGTACAGCGCATATGTAATATGTAATGATTATCTTGATTATCTACTACTGTGTAACTAAATTGCGCATTAACGCCACATTTCCACTTTGATTGGCAAACGACTCGTTGAATGTATAAATGAATTTTGATAATGTTCCGCTACTTTTAGAATTAAATGACACGCCATATGCGAGGTGGTTTTACTTCAAACGTGCTTTATGTACGCAAAATATGTGTGTGTGTGTGTGTGTGTGTGTGTGTATGTAATCCATTAGATACGTCTAAATTTATATTAATATCGATAAAATTGATAGAGAAGTCTTCAAAGTTTATTTTACCTCTCTTAAAATAAATATAATTAAATGATACAAGACTGACTTTTTTGTAAAGGGAGATGAGGTCTGAATGTAAAAAGAAGACTGATTTATTTTATACATACTGATATATGTTGTTTGTCCGCTATTCGCTTTTGCGCACGCAAAGAATATGAAATTAACCCCTTTTATCTGAATAGCAAGTCCAGCTCGTGACCATCGCGAATCAACAAGCAACCCCAGTTGAAGTTTTATCACGCGTGCAATGTGCATTCTACATAAATCATGAAACAAATGTACTATTTTTGTGCACAATATAAAATTTATTATAATATAAAAATATCAAAAGTTATTTCAAATCTTCAAGATAATATATAATTGATATATTCAACGTCATTATCGTTTTACAAATATAGGAGAGAGAGAGAGAGAGAGAGAGAGAGAGAGAGAGAGAGAGAGAGAGAGAGAGAGAGAAAGAAAGAGAGAGATTCTTGCCAAGATATAATTGTCACTTCTAACGAGTACATACTTTAAAATGACAACTTTCACTTTTTTAATTTGAACATTCTGAGAATCAAAAAAATAATTTAATGTATAACAATAATTTAATTTAGGCTAATTTACTATGAAATTTTAAACATGATAAATGAAATTATGGAAATTATTTTATGAGATTCATCTGCAAATCTTTGCAAAAAGCTTAGCAATTTGACAATACATCAAATAAGATCTTTATTATTCGTATTTATCTGTTTTTTATACTTTAAAAAGCTTCATAATATACAAGGTATATTAAAACCTGAAATATCTCTATTTTTTTTATGACAAACAAGTGTTTATTACAATTTTTTGAAAAGCAACTATGTTTTTTACATCAACTAATTCATGTTATTATTCTGTGCATAAAAGTACTAAGGTACAGTAATCTAAAATTGAATAACTTAGAGAGATATTTTATACTGAGATATTTTATATTTCATGTCAAAATTTGCTGGATAAAATATCTCATAAATTATTGATTTTTCGATATTTTTATTTTAGTACTTTTATATGTAGAATAGAGGAATCACATTATGAAAAACATTAATTCTATTTAATTCTATTTAATTCTATTTAAAAAAGTAACAGTCACAAAATGATCTTTATATTTTTTGGCGCTTCTATTACTTAAAAAAAAACTTTATTCCAAAATATGTTTCCCTTGAAACCATCCCACTTTTATCTGGAACATTTTTTTCATCTCAAATAATCAAAAATAACGGTTATTTTAATATTAGATGATTTATATGTATATATACATAACTAATCTACCATTTTAATTTGAATTTTGGATATATAAAATGCAATTCGAGATGAAATACACGTTTCTTCGTACAATTTATTATAATCTAAAAATTTAAAATAGCTTCTCGAAGTTAATGTATCTTTGTGAAACTATAAAATACGTGGAAAATGTTTTAAGTAGAAGTTATATAGCAATTTGAAATACTTGTATATTTCAATGAACAATTGCATTATTGATAAATGCCAATTTGGCATGATTTCATATATAATTTAATTAGCATTATTTGAACTGAAAAGAATGATAAATCAATGGTTTTTTCCAAAATACATTTTCTAATTATATTTTATATCAATAAACATGAATTAGTGAATGGAAAAATAGGATTGGCTCAATTTTATTTGATTTGATTTTATTTAAAATAAAATTAATTAACGATTTTAATTTACGTTAATTTTATCAATACATCGATACGCATTTCGAGCACGTATGAACGTACGATGTACATTAATCATAATGATTGTATTTGTATTTATTATACGAGATTTATTTATTTTTTTTTTTTGTAATCATCACATTGGCTCGCAAATTTTTACTTGTATAATAGGAAAAAGTATGTTTCACTGTTTATAATATGAAAAGTATGTTTTACTATATTTTACTATATTTCATAATTATAACACCTATAGATATTATATCTGCGGAATTTCATGTTATGAAATTAGTTTCCAATTAATATTTCACCGCATAATTAATAGTTCAATGCAACTGACTCGTATATCTTTGTCACAATTCCTCGCGGAAATTTCGTGTTATCAATGAATTTATGTCGAGCAGTCCATGAATCTCGGTCAGCAATCATTTATACGATGCACGCTGGTATATGACCGAATGTTCTAGCACCCAGGTCGACTTAGCACGTTTTCCGAACTGTTCAATTGCTCACGAGTTAGTTAGATTAGTTCAGGACATAGTTGGTCGGGAGCCGTCGGCACTTTAGATTGACTTGAATATTTGACAACGCAATGACGACATATGCTATTCCCTGAGCAGACCTCCGCCCGGAATACCTGCAACAGCCACGATATTACAACGCTGAACACCTCGCCCCCATGTACGTTTGAGGGGGCATCGATTACACGGGACGCTGCGGAGTTGCACGCTGACCTACCTGGGGCCTTTATGGCTCGCTTTTATACAAGTTTGTTTTATGGCATGCATAATAAATTGATGAGGCGCTGAAGAAATGCGGGCGACTGGTTAATGCTTCAGAGGATTGCACACACATAACTGCGCTCGAATAAATTATCGATTTCAAGTTATAACGTGTGTCATGATAGATGAACAAGAAAATTCCCTTTACTCTCTCTAACCCTCTTCATTTCTTTCGCTCGAACTGGCTTTTTAGATTATCAACAATATGGTTTTGAAATTTTTTGATATTTGATTCTAATACATTTTATGGAAACGTTATCAAATGTATATAAAAATTTAATAAAATATAAAGTAAAAGTACAAAAATCAGGAAAAAACGAGAGAACGGCAAATAGCAAAGCTAAAATTAATATCCGTATGTCCATAATCGAGATTTTTGTAATTGTTGTTTTATATAGATACATTTTTATCTTTTCCATAGCCACCCATTGTTATATGAAAACGTGTAGAACAGCTATTCATACCAGAGCAGTGTATTTTATCGACACTAAAGCGAAGTGCCATTACACAATTTCAGCTACACGTATCGATGTTACGCTAGTATTATCCCCATAAACATTGTCATTTTTCCGTTTTGTGTCCGCATCTATTATTTATCATGATACGAAACAGGCATCCCCATATCCGTTACATGATTTACACAACGGTCTTATCAATTATCACTTCGCTGCCGAACTAAAAAACTGTTAATATTTTTAACTAATAAACATAATGGAGATACATATATTCTTTGTGACTGTTTCTTTTTCGTGGTTATTATTATATATTACGATTTTAATCGATATTATATTTTCCATTATTTTCAGTGCAGTGATACAATAATATCGTTTGCTAAACGTAGTATTTTTATATAATTGTATTCTTGTTTCTGTTGTAATATATAGATGTTTGAGATTTTTCCTTCCGTATGAAAAATGTTTGTGCATTAAAGTAATAAGATCTCGCATGACTTTTGTAATAAATTATTTCGAAAGATTGATACATATACGCCAGCATTTTATAATGAACGAACTTTAATGCGCGAACTGTCGCGAACTTTATGTTCAATTAGTAGGATGCGACTTGTAAAATCCATTTTTATACCTCGTACGTGCTGCTGTTGGCGAACCCAGCGAAAGGTTTTTTAACCACTTTCAAATTCTTACTGCGACTAATTTAGTTTCATGCCGACGCATATTTTCACAGTCACGTTGAACACACAAAATGGTTTGCCGGTTCGTTTCCACCGTACCAGGCATCTGACACGTGAGCTATGTGCGTCTCAAATTCTATTTTAATAAAAGTTCGTTAAGCTCTGCGTGTGGTATCGCGCTGGGATTTTATATCTTTTCCGACTGATTTGCCGATATCGGCAAACAGTTGGAGCATGACCGATTTTTAGCTCGGTAAGCGGTACGCCGACGAACGTGAGATGCATTTATAAAATATGGTACTCATGGGACCGAAAAGTGAAGTAAACTCGAAAGAATACCAACATAAAGTTGTATGTCGAAAAATAATGGATTATTTTTTGGGTCAAAAGTACGCGGTGTAACAACATTTGCATTTACGTATTGATAAAATATGAACTGCGCAAAATCGGATTCATCCCTTTTTGCGTCTACGCGATATATTTCCTTTTTATACAGTTTAATTATGTATGAACATTAGCAAATAATTTTTACAGTTTATCATATGGATACGACTGCGTCACACTTTTCAAGAATACACAAATAGCTTTTTCATTCTATCATTCGTGCTTTCCATTATATCTTTTAATAACTGTGAATTTTTAGGGATATAAAATTTGCCATATCATACAAAAAAAAATCACTTTTTTAGTGAACTATTTACGACTTGCACATACGCAATTTTGGCTTATCATAAACGTTAAAACATACTTTAATATAATATCTAGAAGAAAAATTATAAAAAATATGATAAAGCAATTACATAAATATTTTAATACGCAGTCATTATTGATTACTCTTCTTTGTACATTAGTAATTATTAATTAATTTTTAATACAATCTGATTTAATAATTTATCTCCACAAAGATTAGCATCATCTGATCTTAAAAAGAATTAATCTAATTGATCCAATAAAAACTTTGATCTTTTAAAACATATACATTTCATTTTACACATATTGTATAACATAACAAATTTGGGATTTTCTCCTCGTGTACAAATTCTATTTTTTTTATTGCAGTCTGCAAATATGTACTACATTAATTTCTCTGAAAATTTGATCAAGCTGCATGCATGCTTTTATTTATAAAATATTTTAATTGCACATATTTTGTGTACATTAATGTACATTTTTGTGTGTAATATATGCTCTTTTTTTTATATCAATATGTGTGTAATGGAATTGACAGAACGCGCAGATTTATAATCATCGATGATTTATAATCATCGATAATCATCGAATATTTTATTTATTAAACATTGTTTAAAATATCAACTTTTGTGTCATGATATCTTCCTGTGTGCGATGAACAACATAAAAGAATTGCCTACGGCTATCGTCGACACAAAATGTTCCAAACGAAACTAAAATTAACTGCACGGCCAAAGCGAGACCTGAAGCCCATTTCGTCCGACGGCTAACAGCGCTTTCCTAATTCCGTTCTCCGTATTTCCAGCGCCAGCGATGAAACCCAGATCACGCCGAAAATTAGTTTTTCTATTGCATCAGGGAAGAAACACTTTCCGCACACTCTCATCGAAAGAAAAAGAAAGAAAAGAAGGAAAAAGCATCAAGATTTATTCTCGACGACTTTGCGAACTCAAAATAATCATGTTTTTTTTTTAAATTTTAGTATGATTATCTGCTCAATTAATATTTAAACTATCCGATATAATCCGATCAATTTTTCTTATGTCTAGATTTTTGAGAGCTTAAGATATTACAATTATGGTGATTATGTATTCGGACAATCATATTGCTATCTCGCTTAGAGTTCGTTAAACTTTAAAACGCTTTATCATGCTGAACAGAAAGTGATGATGTTAGTTCCGCTTGCATGTGAAAGGCTAATCCTTCATTACATTTCCGACGGAAAGACAGAAAATAAAGGAACATATCCATAGAAATCAAGAGACGAATTACTACAAATTGTACGACACGTACGACTTTTTTAATTCACTATATTCGCGGCACCTGAGAAAATTTTGAGTGAAGTAAACTGGCTTTTTACTTTTTCGTTTGAAAAACATTTATTTTCTATAAGAGACAGTGTCACAACTGCGAGTGCAGGTCTGGTCGTAAAGGAAAGTCGAGAACAGGTTCGCCTGCTGCGAGCGCGAAATACAAGTACGGACTAAATTGAATACGTCGAGTTACCGTTAAGCGCTTCACGTGCATTACGGTTTTATTCCCTCTCAATCCACGACGATGGACGGAAGAGACCATCGAGCAGTAAAGACGGCGCGGCCACCATTGTAAGTTCGTTCGAGATCGACGAAAAGTGAAAAAAGAAAAAGAAGTGAAGGGCAATAGACAGGTTCACCGCCGAGAATAAGGCCGTAAGATTCGCAAGCTGTGAATAATAATAAAAAAACGAAATGAGAGAAAAAGAGAGAGAGAGAAAGAGAGAGGGGGGGGGGGAAGGGGGCGACGAAATCGCAGATTTAATAAAGGCCGCTAGAAAGCACGCTAAGCGAAAACCAATTTCATTACAAGTACCCCCCGTCGATTCGTTTGTGTGTGGCACAAACCAGATGCTGACTATCGTGAGATCATTTTGTCATGCTATCTCTTATGATTTCCTTATTGTTGTTCGTTTGGCTATTTAGCTTAATTTTATTTTTATTTATATTTTCCATATGTGAAAAAGTCCTACATCTATACTTCAATATTTTGTAACACTAAACTACTTCTCTCGAGTATACCTATGTCTTAATGAATATGGAACTAATTACAAGATACAAAAAGGAATGACATGAAATTAACTCATTTATAATGCAAGCGATTCTGCAATTTTCTAATACCCAATCAAATATTAATTAAATCAACGTCAATGCGTTGGTAAATTGTCAGTCAAGTGTCTAATATTATGAATAGTATGAACTATGATATACTAACTATGATAGGAACTAGTATGGACACATTTGTCATTTTATACTTCATCATAATTATGTGTATTTTTATATTAATTTAGCAATTGCAAATGTTTATATACAATTTCTATTGTTTTTCAGCCAAATCTACATATCAGAGAATTGATACAAAAAGCACAATATATGCACATATACATTGTATTTGTAGAATTGGCCAAAAGACAATAGAAATTTTATACAAATATTTACAGTTGATTAATTAACATAAAACAATTACAATAAGATCGAATATGACAAAAATATCAGCATTTGACATCGACTATTCATCAATGAATCGACATCGAATTTCTGGCTCGGTTACATACAAATATACATGTTTCCCTTATCTATATAGAAACACCATGATGTTAGCTATCGATGATTTAAAAGATTTTGTCATAACCGGTGGGTCTGAATTTTCCATCTCTTTCGATTTTATTCATGTTGCATCAACATGAATAAAATCTGAATGAACATGCTTACATGTAACGTGATAATTTTATTTCGTACCCTTCTCGAAACCAAGTACAAGTATACATTAATATCATGTTGCATCATCTTTAATAACATCTTGAATACTCTTACAAATTTACAAGATAATTTTGTATAGTATAATTTTGTATATGTATCTTAAGTTTTCTCTCTTGTGAAATAAAGAATCACAAATAGCTTTAGCATCATAGATAATTTAAAGTTAAAGATATTAAAAGTTAAACAATTTAACGAATTAAATTTTAAAGTTGAAAAAAAGATAAAATGATGTTATTCTCTCATAATATATGTAAGTACGTCACTGTTTCTATAATCGTAGTTATTTTAAATTTTAATCCGAAAATTGGAAAGAAAGGATATTTAAAATTAAACGAAAATTGGAAAGCACAATCTAATTAAATGTTTACTAGAGAAAATTAGAATTGCTTGAAAAATTTGCGGATAAAAAAGTACGTAGAAGAATATGAAACACTTTATAAAAAATACACTAAAGATGATCAACCATGAATTTAACATTCAGCGCTAATTGTCTTAAAGCGCACAAGTCCGAAAGCTGACTCGCTAAACTTAATTTTATTGTGGACAGCTTTGGATGTACGAAGAAATTAAAATTTTTTTATAAAAGGAACATTTTTAAGAATCTGAGAAATACCAGTCGTCGGAAGATTAAAAACCACTGTTCTGAACAAAGGAGACGATGTATGCACTTATAAGATAATATTTTTCATAATTTTCTTGCTGAAGAAGCGCTGGACTGTACAGGCATGAGCACTCTAGATTTAAACGCGAACAGTACAGAACAGTACAAGACCGCGAGGATTATATACTCGTATAATGAACCATATATTAACGTAGCGCACTTTTGTACTCATTCTTGACTGAGACGCAATTCTGGTGCATAAAGACCGTCAAGAAGTAAAGGTAACAAGACTAGACTACCGCTAACGCTCGGAGCGCAAAGAGCACGGTCGGACAAGACGGTAAACAAAGACGTAAATTGCGGGTCCCAACGAAGTTGGAGATATGCACTTCCATAAATGAGATTTCAGAGTGAGTCCGCGTTTCAGTCATTAAGGACTCTAAGCTACTTTACTGATGTTAACGCGTACATGCTAAGTATATTACGTTCAGCTTTGTACCTCCTGATACATTATGTTTCCATCATTGATTGTTAACAATGGTGGAAACAAATTTAGAGTAATACTTAATCGTAAATTTTCGTACAAACGTGAGTGAATTTTAGACACTGTGTTTATACACACACAATCGAAATGGCACATCAGTCCGCTGATGAAGCGAACGAAAATTTGATTAGTACGTATTTTATCTACCAATCGACGTCATTTCAAATGGCATCGACTGGTGAACTAGAAAATTAAGAGCGAAATGTATGATAATCACGTCACGAGATTGCATGGCGGCAATGCAAATGACGTGCATATTAACATATTTTTATTATTTTAACGTAACGTGCCTGATGCCACTCAACGCAACTTGACATGTCCAATTGCAGGCCAGTGTAGCGAATATGTTAATCCGCTAATGTTAATATCTTTTTTTGGTTGGCTGGCTCGTTATTTTGCTTACTCATTTATTAAATTTTCGTAATTTTCAACGAGCGGACTCATTAAAAAGGCTATTCAATTTTAATCAACGTTTAGACATGTGTAAATTACACGTATCACGCGACAGTAATGATACACCGGCTCGTTAATTAAGTACACAGGAAATCATATTACGTCTCCCGAGATAGAATCTTGTAACCGCATTGTTAAACGCATAATCCACGCCGCGCCAAAATTTCTGCGCAGAGAACGAAAAAAAGAAGTGAAAGTCTGAAAATATATTTCCATGAGCGGTTGTTACGGCTGATCGGATTATAGGAGAGCTTTCCGCTACACGCACAGATTACGATACGTAGCCGCGTAATATTGATATGCCATGTTATCGATGGTATCGTATTCGCGTTGGGCAACCGCGTACTCGCTAAATCACCGAGTGAAACAATGCATTCGCATTCACACTGTTAAAATCAATTAGAGAGGTACGTAAGCGTCCTAACAAATTCGTCGCGCAGTTTGTACGTTTATCTTACAATTAACTTCGTAATTAACCGCGGTATTATTAGCACGGACCGTTTTCCTGTAAATTCGACCAATATGGAAACAATTCTCTGTTGTTACAAATAAAGAATTGGAATATATCATAAAGTTGTTAATATTAAATATTAATTAAAGTTATTATGAAAGTTTTGCTTTAAATGAATTGTTTCAAACGCCAAATTTGTAAGCGAAAACATTATTTAAGGGAAAAAATTCTCCCATCAGATATTTTAATAGTAATTTACATCACTCTCTACAAAACTCCTCGGAAAATATTGCCAGACAAAATTACAATGTATATTATTTTACATATATTTGAAATAAGATATTTAAAATTTATACTATTTTAATCGTAAACAGAGATTTAAGGCTTCTAGTGATTTTGATTACTCGTTTAATACACATAATATAGAATTTCATTTCAAAAATCGATAATTCAGAAATTCGAGATTTGAACAAAGCAAATGTAGTGGAAAATCAAGCATCTAATTTTACAGGTCAATATATAAACGGAAACATTGGTACGTCAAAGAATTTATACAATGACTATATATTACTTTATATTTCTGAATGTTTGAAGGGGATTTGTTTAATTTTTTTTTATAATAATTGTGAATAATAAATATGAAGCTTCTAACAATTTTGGTGTTGAACGTAGTACGGAACCTTAGAATTTCAAATTTCAAAAATATTAGTAATTAAAAAAATATTCAAGACTTGAGCATAGTAAATACAGTGGATAAGATCAAGCGTTTCATTTTATATAGGTCAGTCACACTATAAACGAAAACATTATTTCAGAGAAATTGTAATAATATATTTATTTGTTTCTATTTGAAAGAAGATATTTAATTTTTCCAATAATCATGAATAGTAGGAATTCGAAGCTTTTAGCAACATTGATTACTCATTGAATGCACGTAATACAAAATAATAGAATTTTATATTTCAAAAATCAGTAAGTTAGAAATTCGAAACTTGAATGCAATAAATGTTGTGGAAAAAGCGCTTGATTTTATAGGTCAGCCGTACGATAAGCGGAAATATCGTTAGGTCAGAAAAAACATATACAATAGTTATACATTATTTTATGTTTTTATATTTTTGGAAGAGAAATTTAAAATTTTTTTCCAATAACCACAAATAATAGGAATTTGAGGCTGCTAGCAATTTTGGTTGCTCATTGAATGCACGTAATAGAATCACAGAATTTCAAAAATTTTTTTAATCGATAATACAAAAATTCAGCACTTGAGCGCAGCGGATGTAGTGGATAAAATCAAGCGCCTAATTTTATAGGCCACGCCATAATGGATAATCTCATATTCCCGACCATCACTTCTCCGCTTAATCTCCAATAAAATTCTCCTGTCAGATATATCAACAGTAATTTGCATCACCCTTGCGCAAAACTCCTCGGAAAACAGGAGGGCTTGCCGCGCGAGAAACGCGGCGCATTAATTACTTCGTTTCGTAACCCCTTTGGCTTCGCATCGCTCAAAGGCGCGCACGATACTTTGAGAAGGACAAGGAAAGAGAGAAAGACTCAAACATAATTTACGAATCTTTCGCTTCGCAAAATGCCAAGACTCCAAGAGATTCAGGCGAGTAATGATTTACGTGGTAGACATTTTGTGGAATGGCGCGATCCATCTTGAGACGTCAAAGCCTCACATAATTGCGACACGCGCGGCTTTCCATATCGTCATTTCGCTCTTCCTGTGCTATCTGCCTCGAGATGGGTCGGGAACGGATGCACCCGATGCACGAGAGAATATGTTACCAACCGTGGGGGACATCCGTCATATCTCGTTCACCAAATGACGATAGGAAGTCTCCCCGCGTGCACACGTCCGTCCGTCCGTACATTCGCATCCACGATAATGAGCGCCGACGTAGTTTAAGTCTGATGTCACATCAATGATAATCTATTTGACGATCCGGAAAATTAATTTCCGATTTCGTTTGGCTGAACTGGACCCATGCCGATCCATGCCGTATACGCGAGAACGAAAGTTATACACACGCAACCAAAAGCGACTACGGTTTTGTGCAAGTAACACTTGGATGAACTTTTTACAATATATACGTGAGTTGCTAAATTAGAACTTGTAAAAATAATATGACATCATGTGTACGTTTAATGAATTCGTGAGCATCGCGATACTGAGTCTACATCGTTATTTCGCGACGGTTATATTGTCTGGCGAAAGATAGGAATATTTTGTCAGAACGGCGATAATGAAGAAACGACAGGTGCAAAACAGAAAAAAAAAGAAAAATAGTTAGTTCAAGGAACAATTATCATCATGAATCATCATTAGATAGTAGAAAGTAATAATAAAATGTAGTTATATTAAAATATGACAACATTAAAATATTGCTATTAATAATAATATACTTCATTAAAATTTTTGTTTCATTTGGGTTATGAATATTGTTATTTTCATGCTTTTGTTTTTTTAGACTATATTTCCTTAAACGCTACATGCACATATTATGTGGATAAATTTATAACAATGCCAATTTTATCACAGAAAATCAAACCGAAATTGACTACAATTATAATATAGCGGAGTATGCGAAACATGTACAAAGTTATCGATAGATACATAATTGAAGAGTTATTCTATCGTTCGCGTGTTGAACTTTATAAAATTTGGAATTTTTGCTCCCTGGAGAAGAACATGAACACGTTACTGTACGTTTTATTATTAAACACATTTTAAAATTCTCAAAGTTTTAAAATTCTCACACAGTAAAAACATTTTATACTTATATTAAAACCAGTTTTTGTTAAAATTTTTACCAGTTTTTGTAAAATTTTATAACATACTCGAGAGTTAATTGAATTTCTTAATGTTAAAATATCACAGTTTATAAGTAAATGAACTATTAAATAACATAAAAGTAATATGGTTTTTTAACATAAATTCTAAGATAAATAAATAAAAGAAGAATGTACATGTTAATTTAACTGTAACGCGGTATAAATTTTACTGAAGAAATATGTACTTGTAAATTTTTGTATGCAAATATTACATTTTTTAAGTAATATTTTTCGTAATAAAATTATTTGCAGATTTAAGATTCTTAGTAACATCTAATTATTAATATTTTTATAAAGATGCTTATTAACATCAAAAATTATTAAATTATTTATCAAGTAACAGTACTACTCTGGTTCTGCTCATGATAATATTTTTCAAGACAGAAAAAGACTTCGATAGTTTGTAGAATTAGATGTGTATATCAATACACAGAAATATTTAAGCTCTAAGATTTGCTTTGACTGAATATAGACATTCTTTTATATAATTAGATAACATTTTTTTGGATAATTTTTACATAATGTTCGTATTACTTTCTAATATATGTATCTTGAGTTAAATTAATGCAAAAATTTTGATCGATCATTTAAGGTATGTGAAATCTCAAATTTAACCAATTTTTTAAAACTAGATAGAGTATTCATTTTTTTTTTAAACAGGTATTTTTAATAATAATATACACAGACAATAAATATCGTAAATACAGAAATAATTACACTCTAAAAAATATCGATATGGATTTAACATCCATGCAATGTCCATGCAATGTCTATTATATATAATTCTCACTGTGTTGATATTAATATTAACGTCAACATGATATGGATTTCAAATCTTTAGTGTTTATATCAACAGCATTATGTATAGATTTACAATAAAATCTATAATGTTAAATTCACATCATATTATTGTTATTAACATCAACAATGAGAATTATGTAGGGACCGCTATTTTTTAGAACATTATTATCTTGAATATTATTATTTGCCCCATTACTTTAATTAAAAATTAGAATGAGATATAATATATCAATTATAAAAGATAAGAAGCTGAGACACATCAGCAACATTCGAATTGAGAACTATATTGTGCCATCTCAATTGCGCATTTCCGGCGAATTACCCGAGTAACTGGGCCTTAAATGACGCACACACTCGCGCGCGCGTATGCACACACATATACACACAAGTCCGATTTTCAACGATCCAAGTCATGAAGCAGTGTGGCTCTAAAATTATTGATATCTCACACGCAAACATATACGCGTCGACATACAATTTCAAATTACATATACAGTATATCTTCGATCGTTACGGAGTAGTCGACGTTATCACGTATTCTGATTAATACATTGCGAATTGGGAGGCTCAATTTTCATGCACGATGCCACGATATCTAGATTAGAATTATTTACAAACAGCCAACATCTCTGGGACTTCAGGCAAATCGGATGTTTCGCTACGATTACGATGCAACGGTCGCGAAGGGAGAATGATGGGGATGAGGAGAAGGAAAATGTAATTGCAACGGCGAATTAATTACGCGCGACATTATCGCATTTCCAGGTTCGAGACTGCGAGGTGCAGACAGTTCGGAGTGGTAGCTTCGACGAGGAGGTTCCGCCCTCCGATGCTCGACACCGAGTCTGTTTCCTCCTTCGTTCTCGTTGCCTCGCGCACATTTCGCTACATATTTGATTTATCTGGAAAGTTGCTGCCCCAGGGAAAAGGGCATGTACGCTAGAATTACTTCAGAAATACATGGCAATCTTTTCCCGATCGTTGCTTTGTTCGCAACACGTATTATCATTCGTTCCAGCTGCTGTTCCAGCGCTTCTTGAAACGCTGCTTTGATAATGCGCGGGTCAGTTAACTAGAAAATAAATTATAATCGATTGGATTTAAATTTACTGCAATGAACTTTCAATCTCTCACTGTTAATCTTTTTATTGAATGCTTCGTCTTTCCTGTCACGTAATTTTTCGCTTGTCCGCGATAAACTTGGCTGTAAGTAAGACTCAAGGGTGCTTTCGAAAATTTTATGAATACTACTGACAACTAGATGTCGCGCGGTAGTTAAGTATCGGAAGAGAAACTAATAGACTTTGATCGTCATTGTGTCTTTGCATCTTTAGCAAGAATTGTGCCGTGTTTATGTATCGTGTCTTACACTAGTAAACCGATTTGCGCTTTCTTCATTTCGCGGAGAATTAGCGCTTTTTTACAACACTTTGTCGCATCTCTTTTTCAAGCGTACTTGAGCATTTTCATTTGCGACAAAGAATCAATAACGAAGCAGCATTAACAGAAGACAGAATAATAAGAAACAAATTGCATTCTTTTCTAAGAAACAAATTACATTCTTTTCTAAGATTTGCATTTTTTTCTAAGGTTTTTGTGAACAAAAACGAAATGAATTTATTCGTTTTTAATAGACTACATTATATAAAAACGTTAATTTCTTAATTTTTAGACAATTATCAAAAATCATTGGCTCTATTACTGTACACTCTAAATTTCTTGAAGTGAAATCTTACTCCAAGAGTGAAAATACAATCTTTGAGAAAGAATTAAAATATTTCACTTCTTGAAAAAGAATGATAATTTTCACTTTAAAATTGTTATTCTTTTTCAAGGAATAAAATATTTTCACTCTTTCAAAATGTAGTTGTAAATATTTTTATTCTCTTGGAGTAAAATTTCACTTCAAGAAATTTAAAGTGTAATTTATTAATACTTTTGCGTATTATTATTATAAATTTCTTAATAAATGAACAAATGAGCCAAATAGAATGTTGGCAATAATAAATAATTATGTATTTCTCTTATCCAAAAATAAAAAATTAATTAAAAATTAGACGAAACATTTGATAAAATATTTTGATCTTGTATTTCTCGATTTCTTCAATAACACACTAATTAGAACTGTACAAAATTAACGTACCTAATTAAAAGTTAAAAACACTATAGATAATCACTACTATTAGAAAATTTTTATTGAGCCTCTATATATTTGTTATTATTATTATTATATTTAAATCTTTTACTTAATAAATTAAAACTTACTGAACGAAGTATTTTACATACAAAATTCTTTTAAATTACCGAAACCGAGCATTTTCAGAGTGCAATTACGCTACCTTGCGTATTACAAATTTAATAGCCTATGGTGCAATACAGTTTAATCCTAAAACCACATGACATGTCACACGCATCACATGGATGATGGCATGTATCGTGACAGATCTTCATTGTTACAGAAATATCCGACGTAGCAACAATGTGTCACTGTCCAGATTGCAGATAGACCACATAAGATAACAAAACCTACGAGAGCGTAGCAGTCTGCAACACACACGTAAACCACACGCCACGATTAGGGAGAACAAACTAATTTCCTATCTGGCGTCCAGTCCACGCAAGTAGTTGTATCTAAAGTCAGCGAGCTCTTATCGTTATATATCCCGTTGGTATTAGAATTCGCGTCATGCTAGTTCCCCGCGGTATTACAATATCTATTAAAAAATTTGATTCGCAAGCGGTACGGTTGTTTGTGTGGACGAGCCAAAAAACAAAAGTAAAGAAATATAAATATTTCAGTTACGCACGTGCATACACGCACAATATTAAAAAGCAGTGTTCATCCGCATACGTTTAATATGACAACGTTCTTGAATGTCGAAACTCACAGACGTAATAATGTTAAAATATGGGTGTGGAATTACGTATCCCGCGTTTCACGAAACAAATATAAACAAATATTTCATTGAACACAATTGTCAGTTAAAGTAAAATATATGATATTTTTAATCAAGATATTGATATTTGAAAATATCGAGGGAAATACACGAAGTACACAATAAAAGATATTGGACGAATTAATGTACGATGATCAATTTTTCGGTGATTATACAGCTACGCGTAAACATGAAAATTGGGATTATTTAATGTTGTATCATTTTCCATAATGCGTCATGCAATAACAATAACACGATTTTTATGGAATTGAAACTTTTGCATATATCACTGCATGAAACTTTCAGTTTACTTGCTACCAAATGAATCGGTCGAAATAACCGAAGTAGGACAATACTGAAATACTATCGCTTCATCGTGAACTCTATTTCTTTCCTACTTAATCTCGAGTTTCTCCTTTTAGCTCAAGTCTGAAGAACTCTCATTCAATATCGGAGCCAAATGTCGGGTAACGATCTAGGAATGTCTTTCTTCTAGTCCCTGGAGCACGCTCGGAATTCTACCACACTCCACTTTCACTGTCCGAAAACTCACAAGTAATAAACTTAAGATCTATCCCAATGAATCTCTCTCACTTCCCAATCGAACCCGTCCGGGTTCCACTTCAAAAAATCGCAAGTGGATTGATTCTACGTTAAGATTTAAAAGCGCATAAAAGTCATTACACTTATCTTTCCTCCGGAGATTTATTTCTTCTCGTTACAAATTAATTTGTAAACTGGATATTATAAAACTATTATGTCTTTTGAAAAATTCAAAACCTGAAACAGTTAAGCTTCTGATATTAAGTTATATTGCTTCTAGCTAAAATTATTAATTCAAGTCCAACTAATATTATTATTTCAATCTTATATTAATAATAGTATAATTATTGATGACTAATTATTACGTCGATTAATAAATATCAGATTTCAATTTGCTCCAACAAAAAGCTGAATAATGAAAGTTAAGCTTAAAAGTACTATTTATGTTTTTGTGTAAATTTATAAATACAAGTTAACAAGTTGTATTAAAATAGAATTTTAATCCTTCACGCAGTTATAACTTAAAATTACTTCTTCGTTAAGCTCTCCTAGTTTTAATTATTAAAAGGTGAAATCAATTCCACCTTGTAGACAAGAGAAAATCTGAAAACTATGAATGTACTAACAATAGAAATTATATTTATCTTTTTATTTTCTTTTTAAGTCGCGTTCTTATTAATTATTTATTTATATATAATAATTTTACAATTGTATATGTACATTAGAAGATGACACATAGTTATAATATTTGATAAATCTTTTAAAAAATTGAATTTTATAGAATAATGTATTTTACTTTTTTTTATAAAGTAGTAAATTTTAAATTTGATATTAAAAATTGAATTTTTAAGCAAAACGAACAATCAAATAACGAAACATGATAACATTCAAAGTAATTTTATTTTTAAAACTAGGTAACATATACCCATATCTATATATGTATAAAAATATAGTCTGTGCAATTTGTGTTTTTATTATGATATTGATTGTAACTTTATAACTTAATATATGCCTTGGGCAACTGCAAGAATGGAAAAATGCAGCTATCTTTTTTATTTAAAAAAAAAATCAAGTATAGTATTTACATACTTTGTTATCTATAACGTTTCCTGTAGATAAAAATTCATTTACTTTTCTATCGCATGTTTAACATGAGAGGCAAAAAAAGCTTTTAAAATTTTCATGTTTAACATATTTAATATTTTGATGATCAACAATATAAAGGGTGCTACTATACTGATATGTGAAAAGGTCGGAGCAAAAAAGGTTCATTATTTTTTAAATTATATTTTATGTGTTTTTCTACTTAAAATGGATCTTATAAAAAAAATTATGGATTTGATTCATTCTCGTTTTAGAACTTTAAATTTAGTAAAACTTTCATGTAAAACGCAATTGATTCACGAATATCACAATTTTTTGAAGTATCTAAAAATTTATTTATTAGCTAGATGATACGGATCTGAAAATAATTTTGTTGAACTGTCAAAATAATTATATGTAGAATAATTATATGTAGAATTGTCGAGAAACGGTTGAGAAAATCAAAATTTTTTTGATATCATTTATCATTTAACATTAAGTTTCTTATTTTGATGGTTCAATAAAATTATTTTCTGTATCTAGCTAAAATTTTAGATATTTCCACAAATCGTACTATATTCAAGTTATACGTACACATAGCAGAAAACGAATTAGATGCAAATTTATCTTCTATCTAGTAGATACAGTTCTTATTGAACTATATATACCTGTTAAATATAACTCTAATTTTTTTTAGTAACTTTTGATTAAATTTTTGTGCAGCAAAAACAAATTTTTTGAAAACATATCAAAGTTTGACTTGTGGCAAATATTAGCCTTTTCCATGGCGAAACTGTTTTGATATCATGTGTCCTTGTATGTACAGAATATATAAACTATGTGTCATTATTGGAACACGTGCTCCAAGTACATTAGTCTCATTTCACCGATGGACACTTCCTACCGGTCCATCCGGCAAAAGTGGTCGTGTCCGTCCATGCCACACTGCATCATCACCGCTCATGAAATACGACGCAAGTCCGTGGTCCGTGCTATCATCGCACTAAATCATTCAGACATACTGCCCAAGCGTGGAGTCTCTTTAATGTCTCTTTATATGCAAGCACCATTAAATTATTCAGATAATTATTATCTCTGTTGTGAGAAATCGCAAACAGAATGAATAATTTAATTGAATCATATAAAAATTAAGCCAAGTACAGATCTATACAGGAAATAATTGACTCGTCAAAATAATCATGTGGGGCATTTAAACATAATGATATATTGCAAAAGATTTCGATATTCCTGTATCAGCTTGATCATCCAATATAATTATCTATTTAAAATATTTACATGACAACATAATTATTTTCTGTATCTAGCTAAATTTTTATACACATAAAAGATAGCATGACACTTGGAGAAAAAGTATCATACTGATAATTTTTCGTAATAATTCCAGTGTCATTTCTCGTTGATACTAGCAGAGATTTATACTTTATAATTATATTTAAACAAAGTTCCAACTGCAATTTTTTTCAATTTTGGTTTTTTATTATAAAAAATGCAAACCTCTCTTTTATTTTTATATGGAACTGTAAAACTATGAAAAAAAAATGCTGCTGGAACTATTTTTTACTTATCACTATTTTTTTCATATTAATGTCGTACTAACTTCACGAAATATCCAAAAGTGGGATCTATGAATTTAACATGACATTCTATTTTTATTAAAATTTAATTTATAAAAAAATAATGTCTCTCTAGTAACACACACGCGCGCGCTCTCTCTCTCTCTCTCTCTCTCTCTCTCTCTCTCCCCCTCCCCCCCCTCCCCTCCCATAGTTCTACAATTCCTTATAGAAATAAAAGAGTTCTACATTTTTAACACTAAAATTGAAAATATAACATATTAACTTCACGAATATAGCATACTACTTTCCCCCTAAAGTACAAGAAAAAGATCAATATTTTTAATACACTTTAAATACTTCAGCAATACTATACTCTTCCAATGCATATATAAAAAATTACAACCGTGACTTCTATCACATGAAACAGCACGCGATTTCGAAAAATAATTCCTGGCATGCGAAAATGTCTCCTTGTCTCATTAATCGCAAGATATAATCCTCGGTTCATCTAGAGCACTTCCAAATTATCGAGCGTGGCATCTTTACTTCATAAACCAGTCGACATCGCGTTATGATAATAGCGTTATGAATAATATATGCACCGGGTAGGCGTAGTAAGAGCATATTTGTCATCCCGCGTGTATGTACCTAGCAATAGGGGTTCTCGAGCCGGATATTGGTTATCAAGGGCAGCTATGATCATATGGGAGTTCTCGCCGATTGCTATTTCAGCGTGCTGCAGTATGCTTTTCTTTGCACAAACATGCACAACGTGTGTATTTTGAATATAAATTTCGCACTATATCGTGATTCTTATATTGTAACAAGATACGCGAGAACAAATTATTTTTTATTTACAAAATTTATAAATATAATATGTTACGATTTTATTCAATGTTGAAGGATTCCACAAAAGTAATGGAATATAAAATAAATTGAGAAGGAAAAGAAGTTTCTTTCCGGACGAAAGAGATTATGTTTGATTTCTGTTAGTATGTAAATAACAACTATAATATGAAATTATATAAATACGTCGACAAAATATTTCGCAAAAAGCGAAATCTGCATCCTTTAAGATCCAGATAGTTCGCTTTGCTGCAGGGTATTTGAATGTCATTCGATTGATTTGAGTTTCGTCTTCGAATATATGAAGCCCGAGATGAAATATCCTACGAAATATCCGTAGAAAGGCAAGACAAAGCTTGTGCTGCATCAGTCGATGTAGAGCACAGATGTCGGTGACGTACGACTGCATCGATTGGCACTTCACTGACTGCTGCACGGAGAGCTAAGAAGCTTTTGCTTGAACTATCGATGCAACGTACCGTATAAATGTCCTAACGATCTCTTTGTTTCCGAACATGTAACGAGAAATCCACGGAGCCACTGATGTTTGATCCAAAGCTTGCAAATACAAGTATAATAACGCAAAGTTGAGTTTTACCTAACAAAATATTCATCAGATTACATTCTCCTTTTTTTTTTGATAAAATGTTTATTTACTATTTACTATCTGTACATAAGCGACATCAGATTTCTTACTCTCTGTCATTTAGGTATATTGTACTGTTTAACTTACACATTTAAAACGCATAAAAGCTACTTGCGCTTTAAGGCATTTATTTAATTAAAAAAAAGCTATAGCTTTTTCTAATTAAATAAATAAATGCCTGGAAGTAAGTAAGTAGTTTTTGAATATTTTAAAGTCCGATTTACTGAAATGCATATGTATGTAATTTTATAAGTCAGAATGAAATGTGGCATGTTTTTTTATTAAAATTGAGGAAAAAACTAACTGCGCACATTATCGCAAATTACGTGTTTGAAGCTGATTGAACATTGTTTTTGTTACATCACGAGAGAATCTCTATTTACCTTAATATTATAACATGGTGCGGATTTCCCTAATAATCCAGAAATTAGCCGTCACAGCCACACCCGTGTCCCGTCACATACAATGTGGAGCCGATTATTATACGGTAACTATAAATTAACAGTACTGATGAGCTGTACAATAAATACATTTCTGAAGTAGGATAATCCAATAGAAAGGAAATTTTATTGCGCAGAATAAAGGATTATGAATGTTCATTCACAACATTATTAACATATCCGATATTACAAACTTTTAATGAAACATTCAATTAATATTTCAGCAGAACGAACATGCGGAGATTAATTAAAAACTGATTGTTTGCTACGTAATTTAGAGGCGCAATATTTTTTGAATTTCATTGTTCTAAGAATACGAAATTATTTACGGAAATGGGAGATATGCATGAAAGAAACAATGTTTTGGACCTATCAAATGCGAGCGTATCGTTAATAGATAATGAGCAAGCTTCTCAAGTTTTCACTATCATTCGTCTTTATTCATGCGCTATGTAAAATGAATGCATCTATAGTGGACTGTTGAGGCGTGAATTAGATCTGTATTTCCGTACATTCGTGCTACTGCGCTAGTTGTGCAGCCCGGCTTAGAATAGAATTGGAACCGAATTTCTATCTCGGTACCGTTTTTCGGAGCAAAAGTGGCTTTCCCGGCGGACTCGCCGCAAAAGAAAAATGAACGCACGGATGTAAATCCTGCCGCGTACGACACGAATAAATCACCGAAAAAAACTTTTCTAGAAGTTCATTCAACCCCTCCCACCGACATTCAGCCGAGGATAAAGGAGTTCGCCCCGGCTCACGTGAGCGTCAGAACCCGCCTGTCTTAAATTCTTACACGAGAGCTCTTGCATGAAACTCGTGTTACGATCAGCGATCGCGTACTACGATCGGTAACAAGTTTCTCATTATATTCTTCTCTCTTGTAGTCAAATTTTCCAACACCCTCTGGCGAAAATGTTTAGTGAGAGATTATGTCTGTATCTATTTAGATAGCTTAATTTATTATGCGCTCTAAGAAAACATTCTCTTGAGTACTCCAAAACTTAATCTAACAAATGTTGTTACATTAAATATAGAGACATTTTTACAATAAAGAAAAAACATATATACGGTAATATTAAATGCTCTAAAAGATTTTAAGGTTAAAGATGATTTCTCATATAAACTAAAAACGAAAACTTCATATTTCCAAAATTCATTTTAAAGATACAAGGTGTCAAAATTAAAAGAAAAATTTCATTTTTTTTCAAAATTTTCAAAAACTACTCGATTATTTTGATGAAATTTTGTTTAACATCATCAAAATAGTGATTTTTGAAATTTTTAGAAAAAACAAAATTTTTCTATTTACTTTAGCATACATTCTATATTTTTGAAACTAAATCGTTTTGAACATACAGTCATATGAAGTTTTCGTTTTGAATTTGTGTGAGGAATCATACCTTAAAATCTTTTCAGAGTATTCATTCTGCATATACATAAGAATATATTATAATTTAATTACGCAATTAGAAAAGAAAAGAACAGCATATAAAGAAAGTATTAACAAATTTATATGAATTTACAGATTCAAAAAGAAAAAACTTCTGATTTTGAATTTGTACCAAGCCAAATATTCACATTGTTTGTTTTTAAAAGAACTCAGAGAGGTTTTATTCGCTAGTCACGTGTTTTATTGATAAATTTTTTATTATATGATTTATGAAAAATTTTATTGATGATTGTTTTGAAGCACTTTGCAAACATCTGATAAAACCTCTGTTGGTATTTCATAAACACTAGGAAAACTAAAAACGTTTGAGATTATGTGATCAAATGCCACTTAAATATTTCAGCACAGATTGTTTCAGCAATATTACAATAACATTGCAACGTTTTAACAATATCGTAACATTGTAAACATTGCAATATTGTTACTACAAATTTCTGTACTGTATGGGTACTGTATATTTTACCGTTAGTCGTGCATCTTATAAACAATTCTATGTTTAAATTTCCATCTCATAAACAATTTAATAAACGTTTTAAAATTCAATGAAACATCTCTCTGCTTAAATTTCTTAACTGTCAAAAAACATATTATTTTTACTAGAATCATATTATAGTCATATTATAGTCATTGCAGTCACTGCGTTTTTTTTTTAATTCTTTTTACTCATCTCCAATGTATTTAAATCTGAATTATATCTCACGTTGAAATACATTATCAACCCTTTCATATATTTTACGTACTTTGAAGACAGAAACGTCCGAGACGCTGATTGGCGGCGCGTCGGAAAGAACTGTCAGCTAGTAAGAACCTACGGTCGCTTTTTCTTTTCGTTCCCACTTCTGCGGACATTTAAGCGAACTTCTATCTTGGATGCGATTACCATTTTATCGAGTCTGATTTGCGAGCACTTTACACGAACCTTGTTACTGGGCATTGTGAGCGAAGCTAGTACTTACTAGCATTGTCGTCGCTCTTTCAAATATTTAGTCGGACTCAGATAGGAATGTGGATATAAATGTTGCATGTAATACGTAACTACGCGCACTTATATGCCGCAATGCTACACCATGGTGTATTCAAGTATTTGTTATCACTAGATATATGGCAACGATTGTGTCCAGTGAAAAAAAAATATAATAAGAATCTATCGGATACGATAACGCGGGAAAATCTGCAATTGATTACGGAGATTCCGAAGTACAATGGGTAAACATACAACGATATGCCATTGAATTTCAATTTCGTGAGTCAATCAATGTTACCGGAGTCTCATAGTTTTGGTATCGCGAGTTCGCGTGGTGTTTGCATATGACGAATGTACTCATGCTTAATACACAAATAAATCGATTTCAATTATAAACAGCGGTTGAATCGCACGAAGGAAACTTTCGGCAAACAATTGTTTCATTATCATCGTAAATTAATACAAACACGTATCAATATGCGTATTATTACGGGAGCAATTCCAGCACGCCAATCACTGCCAGATGTAATTTCAATTTAGCAGTAACGAAAGCAGTAACGAAATATGTCGGTCACAGATTTTGCGATAAACTTGTAGATACTTTCTGTAAACTTTTCTCAAGTAGAAGTGCAATTACGCAAAACTTGAAAGCTTCATTGAAACTTTGATATTTCTTTTAATTGCACTCCGAATAAAAATTTTTTTTCCGCATTGACATGTACAAAAAGACAACAAATTACTTCCCATATATGTTAAATTAACCTTTAAATAAATATATTTATTTAAAAATTAAATTAATGTATATACGGTTAAATAGCTACAGCACCCCAAGTATTACAATTTATTTTAAAACTTTGTTCTGGAAAAGAAGAATAAACAGTGTTACCGAGATGCCCAAAAATATCAAAGTTTATTATTTTTATATTTCTCTATCTCAGGAGTATAACTAATGTAAATTTTACTATAACATGATATAATAGTAAAAAATATAACACTGTAAAATCTGATTCTCAATAATGACGATTAAATATAAAAAAACGTCAAATATGAATCATCTGTGATTGTCGAGGCGCACAAATAATTTAATACATAAAAAATTCAACAATATAAAGATATATAATATGATATTTCAGTTTTTT
>NW_017259300.1:754566-764822 GCF_001594045.1 Atta colombica
TATAATTTATCGTTTATGTTTAAATTAACTTCCTACTTAAAAGTAAACACGCAACGCGTGAATTTGTATTAAAATTATCTTTCTGAACGACGCAAATTTGTGTATCTGTAATTATGATAGTTTTCCTTTATTAAGCGATAGCATTTGTCATCCAAAACATAGCAAGTGGACCATCGCGTGGAGTGTCTTCCGTGAATATAACTGTACGGTTAATAACAAGTTTCATCGTCGAAACAGAGGAGATACGGAACACCAGCGTGACATCCTATCGCGTCGCATTGTAAACTACAAACGTACTCATGAACTCCGTCGCGGCACCTTCTCAAAGACGGTAACGAATGGCATGGAAACGAGCGCGAAGCTTAATCTGAGAGATCCCTTTTGTATTATCATACCGCTGAGTAATAAAAAGGGATAGCTAACGTTTCTTCAACCGTCGAAAACGACGAGGTGTTCTTTGCGCGAAAAAACCGTGAGGGCAAAATTTCGCCGACGGCATTCCATAATTGCGCGCGGAAATGCAAAACATAATTACCGGCAGATTTCTATTTTTCCGACTTCTCCAACAAAGCGACCGGAAGAACTGGCTGGAAATGGAGGAAGGGTCATGCGAGATTCGTAATTACGCCGCGTAATTACCAGATAACAGATAGGCAGGCAACTATCCTCGTTTTTCTTTTGCCACACGTCAGGAAAACGTGCCGTCGTCATTGGGTGCAAAGCGCATGCAGCTTCTTTAAATCTTCCGACGCAACGAAAAAAGAGGGGTACTTGTGCTAAGTGAATTTTAAAGCGGCTCGCAGAAGCGGTGGAAATTTGAGATTGTTGATAACGACCACAATACGATCTTTAAACGTTCGATGAAATTTTGATAACGACGTTTGTAAATATCAAAGGTGATCAAGGCTAAAGTGAAGCTGTAGAGTTAACAAAAATAATAGCATAAATTTATTAAACGATCAGCGAGCCTTAAAATATTTGAATAAAATCAATAATATACTATTATTGTAGAATACTTCGTATTTAAATAAAAGAATTCTATTTCCTATTTTCGAAAGATCATGGTGCTTAATAATATTTATAAGCAAATTTGCAAGTATATTCTTTATATAATTGAGTACTGATTTGATTTGTTAGATTTGAAACGCAATAAGACCTGTCTTCTGTAGCTGAACTAGTATACATTTATGGAATTTAAAATAAAATAGATATATATTTGGCGAAAGAGAGAGAGAGAGAGAGAGAGAGAGAGAGAGAGAGAGAGAGAGAGAGAGAAGTCCAGAGAAAGAAGTACAGAAATAAAAAACAGATCTAAAATTAAAGCTAGACATAACACATATTACATTGATCGTCAATTTAATAATGGTGATGCTAATAAGCACCTTTACTGCAAAGTACTTATTGCAAAAAATATCACTTCAGCCGCGATTCAAACATCAGATTTAATACCAATTATTGTATCGTGATAGTGTTCTTTGATATATTAAGGGAAAAAATTGTTTATTTACATAAATTAATTTTGTTTGAAAATGTATGTATTTAAGAATCAAATATAATATTTGATGTAAATACATATATGTTCTTTATCGAAAGAAATAAAAACGAACTAAGTTAATTTAATTAAATGAATAATTTTTTTTCTCGTATATCTATTATATAAAGAGAAATTTCCTTCTCTCTGTAAAAGCAATCGTATATTTCCTCTTGATTCCAGATCTCTTTTTGAAATAAACAACCCTTTTGCATCCGTTCATTTCACTGGTAAATCGTTCACAAACTTTTTCGGCGGTTCATATGAAACCTCGATACGTTGATTCGCGTGAATCCACTGATGATTACCGACGCCTGCCCGTGTTCCGCGTGAAAATCCGATTAGATCCGGTTTAAAATCGATAGTGACCAGCATGAGGATCCATTCGCGAGCCATGTACCGACGCGACGAGAAGCATCGCGGTGGTAGTGGGCAGTTTGGAGGGAGCATGTTTGAACTCGGGCGAGTCGAAGGGCGGGTAGCGTGTGGGATGGGGGAAGGGGAAAGAGAGGGATGTGCGGCTTGCAATTACCATTCATTACTTTGTTGGGGCCAATTGACATAACTGATTGGTATTCGGCACCCCGTGCCACCCTCAAAGGACCCTACCGACCGTCACGAAGGGGGCTAATGTAGTTATGTTACGTCTGCGCTCCGAGCTACGTACATTTTCGATTGCATCGTCCGCGTTCGTTCACAGCGTCGCACACGTTGAGTTAAATTACGAGTAAGAGCACTCTTTCGAGGATTAATATAATTTCAAGCGTGGCGAACGTCGCAGATTGTAGCACGAAGATCCTGCTAGAGAGATATATGTTTTCTCTCCATTTCAATTTATTCTTTTTTCTTGTTGTTTTTCAACAAGCGCAGCCGATTTTCTAACCACTAACTTAATTTAGAATCCAGACTTTTCAACTTCTCTTAGTTTTCTCGAAAACTGCTAACTCTATAGTTATACAGTGTTCGCGTAAAATTTCATTTGTACGAAAAACGCGCAGAGTTCAAACGCTAAAATTATTTTAAATCTGAAAAATTATACGATTAGATGATCATTACTATATTGAGAAAGCAATATATGTTACTATTTTATCGTCTACTAAGAGAAAAATGAAATAGTTAAAAAGTGAAAAATGTTAGTTTCTAACTATAATTGCAAAGTATAACTATAAGTAGGAACTCCACTTTTATAGTTATAGTTACAATTATATCTATAGTTCTATATAGTTCTATATTAAAAATTACAGTTGGCATGACTATATTAATTGTTTTCAATACCAATTATATTTTTGTTAAATAATTTATATAATATTATAATTATTATAATATATTATATAAATACTAACTTTATAATAATAATAACTCTATAAAGCTCCTAATTATTTCACCATGCTATTAATCACAATATCAATAGTTTTCTCTTAGAATTCGTATGCCACAAGTAAATAATATTTCATATCTTTATATTAATCTAAAACAGCTCTTTTGTCTCGTTTTGCAGGATTCTGCAGCAGGATGCTGTTGCAACGATATTCTGCGTAACGCACACCAGCAACTTTTGAAGCGCGGTAAAGCCAGGTAAATAACATTGAGTCTGTCAGTAAGTAACTTTGTAATAATCGTTAGGAAAGTAATATTTGCATCTCAATTACTATGCACAAAGTGTAGCGTGCATATAATGAAATACGTTATGTTCGCCGTAACCGATACACTCTCTTATAACAAGTTGAGTTAAATCGCTATAACTTGCTGTTAATCAGTCTTCCAAACAACGTTGAAGTAGTTCAGGAAGCTTACAAATAAGTTAAAATAAGATAAACGTAGGACTTTAACTTAACACTATTTGTATTGATGGACTTTTGCAAATGCCTGCAATTTCAACAAATGTAAACTCTAATCAAGTATTTTCCCTCTATGACATGTTTTCTTCTTTTAACTTTTTTTTTGTTTCATAAATTAAACCGATCATCGCAACCTAACTCAAAGATTTTTTTTCCTTGATCTAGCACTATTTCTATACGAAGTACACGGGGAATAGAGAGAAAGTCAACTGATAAATAGTTCCTAATGTTTCTCTGCTTCGGGTTTCTCCTTCTTTCTCCCTACGACGCACCGAGTACACTTACGTCTGCAAGAATTTCGGGCTCGCTTAGCTCCATTCTCAAGAGAAATTCTAATTTCCCATTAAGAGAAGCGAGGCGAAAAATTCTGCTTCATTGCAAACGGATGACATTTCCCTTCGCGGGAAGGAACGCTCTCGGCGGTATTCTCGCGTTCCTTATCGCGGCAATGTGGAACCATCATTTCCTTGGAAAAGCCCTCTTAGAATGATCACCGAATGAAAGAGCGGATATTTGAAGGAGCCGCTGGAATTGCGTTCCGAGCGCTGTACGAGACTTAAAACTTTGCAGGAATTTTAGCGCATAAAATTTTATATAAATTTTAATTAAACGGCCCATAAAATAATTATCATCCTTCAGAGCAATCTTTTAAAACACTCTTTTAAAATTTTTGATCGTGTTCTGCTGCTAATAGAATTTGTCTAAAATCTTTTTTGTATTCAAAAAATTGACAATTTATTTTGTGCACAATTCAAAATAATAGTTTTTATAATTTCGAAAATTAAGTTTTTTTAAAATTAAAATATATCTAAAAAAAACTGTAAAATACTGTACCTCTTAGATAAAACTTTGAACATTGTTTAGATGTCTTTTAATGTTTTTTTTTTGCTATATATTATCATTTTTACTGAAACGACATGTAAAATTTTGCCAATATTTTATTGAGTATAAGAAGTGGAAGTTTCATTTTAGATTATCTCATAATAATGCATTCTAAGGTGGAAAGAAATATATTTTGAAGTAAAGCACATTCAGCACTATAACTGTTATTTATTGCTATGCGTCAGCTGTTTTCAAAGTCGACAGTGTAGCGTTTTTGAGTGAAATGGACATGTGAATTTTAAAACTACTCATATGTTGTCATATGAAAGAAAAATCGTTGTGGTCAAAATACTATACCGCAATAAAATGCAACACATTTCAGATTCTCAATATTGTTTAAAATAATTGTGGCTATTCGATTTTGTCGCGACTCCTAGATTAACGCTATTCTGTTTCTCACATAAACACCGCGAACAAATCAAGGCTTTGTCGTGAGACGCAATACAACACCGAGAATGGCACAGTATTGCACGTCAATGACAACGTTTACACGACCCACTTTACGCTGGCTTAGTGTACCAGCTTAGTGTATCTCGAGTGTTAAATGTGGTATAGACCGTGATTTTACGCTGTGGTCACTACAGCCGTGTAATTACGTGTCCGTACAGGAGAATGGATGTAAAGTCACAATACGCAGTTAACGTCTCAAATTTAAAAATAATCTGGTATTTATTAGAAATAATGAGGAAAAGTTTTTATTTCGAAATCTCCCAAAATGTCAATATAAAAAAATCTAATACAATGGAAAAATAACGGCAAAATGGATATTAAGAGCCAGCGCTGAATATTATATTGCGCAATGCTAACTAATACCTATTAATATGCCATAAATTCAATTACGTTTTAGCTTTATTTGAGCCATTCTCAGCAATAAAAAATTACCGCTTATCGCACTATAAAATCTCGAACTCGAAATTACCGCGTCGCGCACAATCGTAGTTCCAACTTCCAATAATGCAGTCGCAGTGGAAATGTGATGAGAGTCAACCATCTTCAATATAGTCTAATGTTGTGCCAGCCAGTTGCTTAGCTGAGCGGAGCAGATAGTGGAACTCAAGCTAATAATTGTAACAAGATATTTTTAGAACAGATGGATATTAATTTCCGTAATTAATGTATGTTAGCCAGAAACTCATCCCATTTTCAACAACGATCGTATGCGAATCCAAGCATCATCAATCCATTACAACAAATTAAAAAATCACGATGTCAAAGTTAGAATTGAAAAATAATTTAAGTAATAAAAGAGAGTCATGTTCGTTCTGATGTTAGTCACATAATACCCAAAAAGATCTAAACTATATAAACTATAATATATTAATATCAAAAAGCTAAACTATGTTATTAAAAAGTAAGAACTAATAAAATGACATTAGTCAATGATTTCCAAAAATGTCGGTACTTATTTATTTGTGCTTATGTCGCAAAGTTCGTATTTTAAATGAATTTATTTTTTTATTATATACGTATATATATATTCAATAATAGCTCTAAGTAAGTTTGATATTATTTGATATTTATTTGGGAGTCTTTCCTTGTAAATCTTCAGTAAAAACACACACATGTGTCATACGTATCGCGAGTATTTTGGTCCCATCACATATGATAATAAAATAAAAGAAGTTTAAAAGATACCTAAACAATGTCTGGAAAATTTTCTAAAAGATTACTATTATCCTACAGACATTCTCTTAAATATGTATTTGTTTAATCTGCCGCAAAATAATAACGTTTCCTAGATCACTAAAATTGCAATTTTGAATTGTGCAAAAAAATATACAAACAAATTGTCTCTCAATTCAATTTCTCTCTCTTTTTTTTTATCCAATTAATCCAATGTTGGGATGGTATCTCTTCGCGTTACACCTGAATACAAATCGACCACCAGCCGATGACTCTTATTGCAAAACGGCAAAACGATAGAAACGTGCGTTTCAAAAGAGTATTCGATACGCACTGCATTGCATGTATCAATTGTACGTGTCTCCCTTTTCCGCATTTATTTCCATTCATGATGTCGAATACGTATATGGCAACGTTCAATGAACGTGTTAAAAACACATAGATATTTATAAATTGAAATGAAAAAAGCGACTTCGTTATCATATGTCAAAAATTTAGTCAATAATGCGCGAATAACATCGCGAAGAACAATGAAAATAAAGTTTAATTGACGTTACGCAACAAATCTACGCGCCGCGCCGCGTATATACTTTCATACAAAAAACATATTCAACAAATTGTATTATTAAATATGTCACGTTCACACAGATTCTGGAATAGTCTGGCAAAATATTTTGAAAATTTGCGAGTATTATTTTATATTGTACGAAACAACTGTAAGAATAAATGACATAGATCTACAAAGTTTCAGAAGCGTTCTGAATTTCAAATTTCTTTGAATGTTATTTATATATTCTTTATTCACAGATATTGATATCATTCTTCCTTTCTATTCTTCCGTATCCAATTAATAATTTAATTGCATTTGCATGCGGACGGAAGAACCGTTAGCCACTACAACGGATTTGACACATTATTATTTCACGGAAAAGCTAATTAATATGTCGACGAGGTACGCAAAACAAAGCCTCATTTTCGCGACCGATCAATGATTCGGGACAATGTAATTATCAGCTCCATTTACACCATTGACAGTGATGATTCATTATCGGGTAAAAGGTGAGTGGCGAACGAACCATATGCACCGCTATTTTTATGGAACCATTATGAAAAGCTTGCCTAATTCAGTCTGATGTCATTAATGTCTGCGATTCGGCGATAAATTATTCAGGATAATTGGATTCAGGGCGTGCATAAAATCCACTTAGTATATGGCACCCATTCAGGAAGGGTAGTTGCGGCATATACACATAAAAAGGGGGAGAGAGTAGGCTAATGCTCGGACAGAGATTATTTTATGCTAGGCTCTATGGCGCGCGTTATAAATTGACGCTATATCGCAAATGGCCATTAATATCGTGGTGTTTAATAGTTACCCATATACAGCAACGTAATAATACTATTCAGAAATTATTAATCCTTCTGTAAGCTAACAACTGTAATTCTAAAAGCAACGTAACACATCGCTCTCTTACTTTAAAAGTACGAAAAATTAAATTACTCAGAAAAAAAGGAAAAATTATTTTTCAATTTGACTGAAAATTACTAGTTAAATAATATCGATCAAAAAAATATATTTTTAACATGATTAAATATCAAACATCGTTCAAAATCATTTTATTATTGTTTAATAATTATTGTTACATTGTATATAAGATAATTAATTTTAATATTTAATATTGCGCAATTACTTTTAGCGATGACTCTTATTGCCTTTTTTATCACGATTTATTATTATATTAATAGAAGGAGTTCATTAATTTATTTTTTGTTCTTATCGTAATTTATTAATCTCACAATTAAATTAATCATCGATCGAATAATAATAATACTAAAAATCCTGTAAATAATTTATTGCAAGAAATATCACTTCAAATAGTGATTAAAAAGAATGATTAAAAAAGTCATTAAAATCATTACTCAAAAAGGGTAAGTTTTAAGGATTAAAACAAAAATGATAAAATTTGAAATTACTTCTGAAAAATTGCGCAATTACTTCTAGTGATGACTCCCATTACCTTTTTTATCACAATTTATTAATTGTAAAATTATTTCAATTCATGATTATGTTTCAAATCCTACAAATCGAATCGATGCACAGTCTATGAAACTGATAATTTATATATGTATATATGAATATTACTAAACACCAAGACTCATTTTGATCGAAAATGGCATTCTTTGCTCTTATTTGTGTTTAAACACATTGCGATCTATTTCACTTGATACTTTTTTTGTGTCGATTTTTTTGAATGAAGTTGAGTCAGTTTACTTTTGATAATTAATATGTTTACTTAACTCATTCATAGTAATAATCACGTTTTCAAGTTATATCATTTTTTTTAAATAAAGGATCGTTATTATAACTTCAAGTAATAAATAAATATCCAAAGATTATTCGTCGTTATACTTATCAGTATCTTTGCATCTAACACTCGAAAACATTGATTTAATTTAATAATTTAATGTTATCATTCAAATTTACTTAGATAGAATTTGATATATAGCCTAATAACAAAATCAATTTAAAAAATTTAATAAATTTAATAAATTTAATAAATCTGAACAATAATAATGTTAACAAACACTCGCATTTCTATTTGTATATTTCATTCTCAGTTTTGTTATCCAGAGCATTTTAATAATTGCTCTGTCCGTTGCATATCAGAGTTACTTTGTTACTCTTGAAGAGGGCCTTACAAAGGTCCGTTTGCAAATACGCCGATATTTAACATCGCAAATTGCATTCGTGCGTCTAGTTGCATTATTAAACGAAACGCGAAACAATTTCTACGAAACGAAGGCGCGCCTACGTATACCACCTCAGTAGTGCCTTATACTGCAATACGCACGGCGTACCAACAAACATTTTTCATTTAGAATACTTTTAAATATCAAAGAGCGCGCATACTCGAGGTAAGGAAAGAACGTAATTCTTCGCAAGCTACTGTTGTCCGCGTACTGATTTCTAAAAGTGGACGTTATTCACTACCTGCAAGAAGTTAAAAATAAGACCAGAAGAAAATGAAGGGAATGCTGTGAGAAGCAGGCACACATAAAGGGATGAATATGAGAATACGCGAATTAATTAAGAGTTCGTGAGTTACCAGCAAGGAAACATGGTAGCAGTTCACACCGAATATTCAGTTGCGGTCGCACAAACTCGAAAGAAGAAAACGAAAAAAGATAGTATAGCTAGAGGTGCAAGCTCCACCAATTCGCTACGTTCTAGCATATGCCGGCACATGCACGATATACAAACGAAACCGCGAAGCGAGAGTGGTGCATCTCTTCTAGCTGTCTCGGGGACGAGAGAACGGCGGAGAGAGGACTCCGAGACAGAAGAGGTTGAAGAATGTGCACTCAGCGTGATTGGTGCTGCGCGCCGGTGCATAGTGCCGGCTGTCGGCATGAAAACTCGAGAATTTCCCCAACTATTCATGTGCACACAGCACGAGGACGTGCGTGCAAGTCTCGCCTCTCACCGCGTGGCGTCTTAGCTATCTTAGCTGATCGAAACTATCGGCTTTCCTGTCCTAAATCTATTTTCTTCCCCGCATTCTGCTCTTCTAGTTTCTCTTCTTCTAGTTTCAGCGTGTATGGCGAAAAATATGTAAGTTTTAGCAATCTGCATCTCGGTTAAGCATCAGACTTTTGTCAGACGATTTTGTACATGTTCGGAAAGAAATGAACTTCAATAATATTGATAATATTGATCAATGAGAATATCTTACGCCGTTTTCAGAATCCGTTCTTATTTCAAGATTATCTTACAATCTTGAAATGTTATTAACATAAATCTTAAACACTTATCTATTTATGTCATAAGAACGTATACATCATATTTGCAAAAAGATTTGAAACTTAAAAAATAGTCTATATCATTTTATGGTAACCTATTTTATCATTGTCTAATATAACGTTCAAATCTTCATTATTATTCATTATACCTCGACAATTAGGTGTATCGTCTGAAAGTTCGAAATATCATGACTTTGCATTGTATGATATGAGTTCTATCGAAAAAAATTTAATTATCTATGAAGAGAAAGCTTTAAGGAAAACGTATATATAAATTGTGAAGATATATTAACAAATTGTAAGATTATTTTTCTTCAACAGTTGGAAAACTAGTCAAAAATATGCCCAGGAATTATTATAGCTAATCAAGCACCAATAAAAAACAATGGAAACGATGATATATTAGAAAGAAATAGATTACTGGAGATATTTTAAGACAATACTATTTTAGAGTACATTCAATGCCCCATTTCGTCTTACCTAATATATTGTCTAGACTCCTTATATTTGATTAGCTGACTATTCTGAGCATGCTTTCGACTAGTTTTCTAACTTCTATGTATATATATATATATATATAT
>NW_017259300.1:764862-773061 GCF_001594045.1 Atta colombica
CAGAGGGGAACGTTGACTTCGGATATGCTGGAACAGATACAGCCAATTTTTAGCAAGATCTTTGAAACTCATTGCGACAAGTAGTAACGCACAAATGCATTATAATCTTCTCTTTTAATTGCATTGCTCCTATAGCTGTTTTTTTATCTTATACAATATTATTACATATTAATATTAAGTGAAAGATAATTCGGATAAGTATCAATAATTATATTACCATTTCATATTATTGTGGATTTTAGAACTTCCTCGTTTATTGGAAGAGGTCGAACTCGAAGCATTGATTCTTGAAGCGTATACATTTGTATATAATATACAAAATTTTTTAGTGGATATATTACATGAATTGAAATAATATATATATATATATATATAATAATATAACTGGATATAAATTATAATATAACAAATAACGTTAGAAAACGAGATGAACCATTAAAGATTAGCATACAGACAATGTAATAGATAATGTGAGATAATATTTATCAAAATTAGTGAAGATTAAGATTGCAAAAAATTTTTTATCTCTATATTAACTGGAAAGTTTTTTATTTTAGATATAGTAACAGCTAAAATAAATATACATATATCTTTAATGTAACATATCTTAAGTCAAAAGTTGAAATAAAAGGAATTCTGGATACAAACAGTGTGTTAAACTTAGAGACAATGCGAAAAGAAATAAAAATATCTTGTCTCCCCCGATGTGCAAGACAAAATGAAATCATAAAAATGACATTCGAAGGAAAAAAGGTAAGGATTAATTGGAAAGTGATAGGAAGAGGAAAATAAGAGGGGATAGAAATGTGGATGAAACTAGAGGAAGGAATAATAAAGAAAAGAAGGAGAAAGAGATTGAATAATAGATAGATAGAATTCAGGCAAAGATTCTGTGTCGTTTTTGTCTATTTAAGTGTTTTTGTCTTTTTATGTGATTGATATCCGGAATGATACCAATCTCTTATTATATTATGATTCGCTGTCCAATATCTTTACTTCCATCTAAAATTGTGATTGAGATTTATACGGTGATCAGAAATGATCGATGAAGAATCCGTTTTTTTATTGATATCCGAAACATGTTCACATATCTTCGTACTTAATTTTTTTTGGTTTCACCAACATAGCTAGCCTCGCAATCATCATATGTGATCTTATAGATCACATTTTGATTAGAAAATAATTCTAACTTGGCCTTTCCTCTCTTAATAAAACTTTTTTGGTGTTGATGATGGAAAATGCTAATTTACAGTGAAATGTGGATTGTGTGTAGTATGTTATGTATGTAAAATTTTAATCGGTTTTCAATTGTAAAAAATAAAAGGGAGTGGATAGCCATTATTAAGAAATATGAATAGCTTTAATTAGATTGTTATGTTGAAACCGAGGATGTGATAAGAAATATTTTATCAATGAAACTAATAATTATATAAACTTATTATTAAAGGTGAAGTTTTACAAACAAGTTTTTGGTACTCCAATGGGTTCACCATTGTCTCCAATGGATTCATCATTGCTGACATAGTAATGCAGGATTTGAAAGAAATTGCTATCTCAAATTTACAAGTACATCCACTATTTTATTATAGTGTATTTTATTATGTCGATGACATCGTTCTCGCACTTCTATCTGAATACATTGACGATACTCTTTTTAATTTTTTACAAACAAGGTTACAATTTACCATGGAGGTTGGCAATGACAATAGATTGAATTTTCTTGACACCTTTGATTATTGATAATAAAAGAATTATTTTCGATACATATCAAAACTACATTTTTCGGAAAGGTTCTTGAATTTCCATTGAATGAATTTCATGAATTTCAATCATCTTCTTTGTTATAAAAGAGGCATATATATATATACATATATATATAAGATCACATGTGATGATTGCGAGGATAGCTATGTTGTCAAATCAAAAGAAAATTAGGTACGAGGATATGTGATACATATTTCGGATATCAATAAAAAAACAGGTTCTCCATCGGTCATTTCTGACCACCGTATAAATCTCAATCACAATTTTAGATGGAATGAAGTGAAGATATTGAACAGCGAATCTTCATATAATAAGATATAATAAGATTGATATCCGAAATGATACACATAAAAAGATAAAAACAAGACTATATAGACAAAACGACACAGAATCTTTGCCTGAATTCTATGTACCTATTATTCAATCTTTTTTTTCTTCTTAATTCCTTCTTTTCTTTATTGTTCCTTCCATGGTTTCATCCACATTTCTATCCCCTCTTATTTTTCTCTTCCTATCACTTTCCAACTAATCCTTACCTTCCTTTCTTCGAATGTCATTTTTGTGATTTCATTTTGTCTTGAACATCGGGGGAAACAAAATATTTTTATTTCTTTTCGCATTGTCTCTAAGTTTAACACACTGTTTGTATCCAAAACTCCTTTTATTCCAACTTTTGACTTAAGGTACGTTACGTTAAAGTATGCATATTTATTTTAGCTGTTACTATGTCTAAAATAAAAAACTTTCCAGTTAATATAGAGATAAAAAATTTTTTTGCAATCTTAACCTTTACTAATTTTGATAAATATTATCTCACATTATCTATTACATTGTCTGTATTATAAATTTGTTATATAATAATATATATAAAGTGTTAAGATGTCATAATTAGCTATTTTAGCATTTTAAGATATTATTTACATTTTGTTCTATAAGATTTGTAATAAAGTTTAGTACACACACACACACACACACACACACACACACACACACACACACACACATTTTGTATATCTATAGTATATATTTTTTTGAATTTTTATAAACTCTTGCAAATATGGTATACTGAACTTTATTATAAATATAATCTTATAGAACAGAATATATATAATATCTTACAATGCTAAAATAGCTAATTATGACATCTTAAGACTGTGCATAAGAGATCCTTCAAATATAAAAATTGATTATGAAAAAATATCGGTCCTAATCTATCTGAATTCCTCTTGAAAATATTAGTAGATTGTACATCGACAAAGAAATTTTTTATATTTTTGATGAATTTTACGCGTACACTTTCAATCCTTTTCACAGCATCGATATTATATTTTATGAAGCCGCTTTAAATGATATCATAAATCAGACAGATATCCAAATTCTGCTTGTCTTGTTATATTTGCCGAACAACAAAACGAATTTGTATTGGGATTTTCCAGAGAGATTTTCTAGTAATAAAATAATATTCGGCATGTTGCTACTGGTTTATTCGTGTAGATATAAACAACAAACAACGGTTGCAAGTGTAATATAAATCATGCTGAATAAAGAACCGTTAGCATTTATCAAAGGCTAATATTTATTGAAAGATCACTCTCACATTGCTGTTGCAGCTACCACAAAATCAAACGTTGTCACGAAACATGTTATACGATTGTATGCTGCTATTTTGTATTTTATAAACGGCGGACAAGATAACACATTATAAATTACTATTATTATATAGTATAGTATTATTATATAGTACAGTAAATTGTAATATAATATTAAGTATATTATATGTATATATAAACAATACACATATATACAATATATTATATATATAAGTATATATACAACACACAATACACACAATACACACACACACACACACACACACATAAATGTGCGCGCGTTAAACATGAGCATGTATGAATATAATTAGAATTTTTCACTCTTTATGTAAATATTCTAAGGCAATTCTTTCATAAAAATTATTTCCATTAATTTCTATTAATTAGAAGAAGAAAATCGTCATTTTCAATTAACTCGTATAATATTCCAAGAAAAATAAATATACTTGATTGAAAATCAATATACTTTATTAAAAATAAAAATCTAAAACTGAATTTAATAGTGTATTAACTATGAAAAAGAATTAATTATTAAATTAATTTTATTACAAAGAAAACTTAATTAGGAATTCAATCCTTATTGTAGCAAATATGTTATTATGCAACAAATAAAAAATTTCTTAAAATTATCGTATAAAAATATGTTATAGCCATGTAATTCATCATGTTTACTATTTAATCGTTAATGATCATCACTATACTAACATCTGTTACAAAACATACTTCGACCTTATATCTACTTTCAGTTCATCAGTTTCGCATAAAACTATCTTAAATTCCAGAACAAACTTTATAAGTGACTTATACATGCTGCATAGATATCTGAAACTTTGTGTTACCGGACGATTATCCGGTGAACATAACGTAGGCAGGAGTTTACTAAACCAAATCTGCTGTAGTAAGCACAACGAAGACCAAACTGGGCATAGTGATGCGAATCGCATCGACGCGCGATCCTGCCAGCATCTCAGAATGCACTGGGCGCATAGACTATTAACTGCTCTGGAATATTCATCCAGATCCTGGCATCTACGGTGACTGGCGTGTCTAGAAAGTTGACTATAAGCGCCACGACAGATGCATCGTGTCGCCATACCCCATCCCTAAAACATTCTCGGTGACAGAACAATCGAAACAGTACAACGCAGTCTCCAGAGAATCCCGCTTGACGAACTTTCTTTTCAAACGCGAAGATTTGAATACACTATATAATATATGTCCCTAATGGGACACAATCGCGACTTTTTGTGCCACTAAATTCAGAATCCTATAATTGCTATTTATAGGATTCATGTCTCATTGATATAAAGAAGCCCGCACTGATGCTGATCCGTTGAAAGCATTTTCTCCAGATCAATTTTTGATATTTGCAAATGCGTGAAAATTGAAATCCATTTGATAATATAATATAACGCTTATTAGCATTAATACAACGCTTACCATATAGAATATCTAATGCTTGTAATATCACTGAATGCCTGCATATTGGCTTTTTCTTCCTTTTTTTATAATAAAAAAAGAAGCCTTTTCTGATTGTGAAGATAAATTATGGTTATTAATAAAGATAAATAATTGCGCATTATACAAAGTTCTGGAAGTAAAATTTAACACCTTTAATAAAAATATAACAGAAATTTAAATTGAATGATATTTTTCAAATTAAATTAAGAATTTTAAGAAATGATTACGTTAAATATATATTACTATATATAATAGCACTTTTTATTTGATATAATGATATTACAAATATCTGATACATTTGGAAATAAAATAGTGTATTTATGGATATCAAATCTATTTAGACACACGACTTTGTCCAGGTCCAGGTTTATCTTCATTCGTGACATGTGTCAGCTCCAACAATACATCCGATAGGATCCTTGGTTTCTGCGTACGTAAAATTCCTATCGACCATGCCGATCTCGTTGCCGTTGTAAATCACGCTTACGCCGGGTAAAACCATCGCCAATACAGAAAGCTGATCGGTCTGTTTCTCGCCCAATCTGGAAGCCGCTCGATGATTGTCATGATTGTCCATCACCCAATTCACGACGTACGGTGAATCGTTAGGTATATTGTTCATCCATCGATTGATGAGACATTTGAAGTCAGCCGCGCTAGACTCATTGTTCAAATAAAAAAATAAATGTAAAATCAAATGACACTTTCGGGCTTGATTTGTATACAACGCAAAATTTGTATAAAAAATCAAAATTTTATTGATCTCGGTCATCATTTATTATAAATTTTTGCATTAACTGTCGAGTGATTATTCAGTAATTCTCTCCAGGATTTCATAAGTCTCCCGAAGATTTCGAAGTGTAAATGTGATCCAGTTTTGTGATCATCATTCCCGGCATGTTTTTTCTTGTCTTGTTGTAGAAAACATGCATTCTCAAACAAGTAGCCGATAGCATCAGTGCGAAAACTCCGATCCAGCCCGAAACTCAGTTTTTTATTTCACATTGCAATGCAACGCTGCGGTAGTTGAGATTCGCCTGAGCAACGTTGAACTGATGGAGATAGTATTGTTACTGTGCTGAGTTTCATTCCCAGGCGAAACATCGAACGATATTCAACCAGTTGTTCGGTGGTTTCCTAGTGTCGTTCACTATTCGTGCGTCACGCCACACTCGTCGTAGGACTTGATCCGTTGAACGGAAGAAGCTTTTTCTTAACTATTCATGCTCGTGAGAATTGTAGTTTGGTGAAATTGAGAATTATTTTCAGCCCGAGGGATTTCACCTTCTCTTTGAGTTTGTCAAAGTCAGCTAAAGTACCATAATCCTTGTTGACGTCGGTATAATTAGCATCGTAGCTAAAGTCAAACTGCAAGCTGATATAAATCGATGACAGCCATAGCGTATTAGTCCAATATCCGTGATATGCTCCAATCTATTCGTGATACTATTCAAATCTCCTATACTATCTCCATCACTATCCTCGAAATTTCTCGAATAGACTAGAAGAACAATCAAATTGTTCTTGAACTAATTTTTATCTGCTCTTTCGATTGATGCGGAAGTTATTAGAAATCAATATTATAATGAAAATATATAGGCGAAATATAATAAATAACTAATTTGATTGTTGATGCGATTTTGTACTCTATACGCAACGACTTTTTTAAAAAGTCATAGCAATGAATACATTGTTGGAATTATTATTTTTATTTGATAATCTTGTAACTGCAAATAATTGTGGAATTACTGATAACGATAACTTATATTTTTTTTACGATAATATCAAGCTAATCTGATATCAGATAGCTTTTCTCATTGTTTTTATGATATCAAGAAATATAGTAATAAAGATATTTATTATGTTTAATAATTTATAATATAATTAAATATATTGTTGAAACTTGTGATATAAATATAAAGAATAAAAATATACATTACAATTATAAATTGGGCCATTGTGTTTTGCATTTTATTTCGCAAAAATGCAATTTGGTAAAAATAAAATGTTTCACATTTTATATGAATAAATTAATTTATACAAATACATAATGAAAAAGTTATATGCTTTAATATTAAAAAAAAGAGAATAATGTGCTTTAATACTACAATACGTAAAAAGAATAATTAAAATATTTTGCATTTTTTACATGCCGTAAGTTGATAGTATTTTTATTTAAGCCCATCATGCTAACTAATTAAACAAATTGTTAGTGTTTTATTAAAAAAAATTGGAAATCAGAAAATAAAGTTAATTGAAATAATGATAAAAGAAAATTAATTATTAAAGTAACGAGACTAAATTAAAAAGCCAATATAAATATTGTTTTAACATTGATTTATACTATCTTATATACTGGGGGACAATCAAAAAATTATTCTTATTTTGATTAAAATAATTTTTATTCGATTCGAACGAAAATGTGCATTTTGTAGATACATAGATAAGCACTAATTACTAATTGATAAATGCTGTTGCAATGATTTTTTTGCATTTAATAGTTTTGCACGATATCTCATGGCAAGTTTATTTTTAATCGTTATTATCACAAAATACATTTCCTTCGAAAATTTATTCTCATATTTACACAATCTGCCAGAAAAAATATTTATGCTTAATATATTCGAAAATTCGCTTTACTTAAAAGAGACTTTTTTTTATTAACACGAGATAAGCAAAAATTTAATCGAACAAATCTTCTGTGACGAGCACAACAGAAACCGAACCAGACAGACTGAAGGTAACCATATTAACAGGCGATCTTAGAAGTAGATTGGAACCCTCGCTGGATGTATACACCATCAACTGCTCCGAAATATTTAACCAGGTTGAAATATCAACAATGACCGTCTCCGTGTCGTTGAAGTTCACTATGAGGACCACGATAGATGTTTCATTTCGTCGTACTATCCCTAGAACATTTTCAGCGACAGAACATTTGTAACAATATAACGCAGTCTCCAGAGTGCCCTGCTCGATGACGGGCTTCTTCTTCAGTTGTGTTAAGCGTTTAAACACGTTATAATGAGAGTAGAGCTCAGGTTTTTGCGCCTTTAAATTCAAGGATTTATAATTCTCGTTCACCGGAAGCCACGTTGATTCGTTGCTAGAGAAACCGGCGCTGATGCTATTATCCCATTGGAAAGGTGTTCTTTCTGGATCTCGTGATTTTAGAAAATATCTGAAAATGCGATAATATGTATCATTAAATCAATAAAAAGATACATCTTGAATATAATTATAGAAATTCTATAATTATAGAAATTATAGAAAAATATTAAGTAATACATTTCACATCTTTTGAAATGCAAATTTATTATAACAAAATCTAAAAGATATCATGATTATACATATATATATATAT
>NW_017259300.1:773276-775599 GCF_001594045.1 Atta colombica
TATATATATATAATTTTTGCGATAATATTTTTTACATAATATTATCAATCAACATTTCTATATTTCAAACAATATAAAATATAAGAATCACAGGATATATTTATAAAATATAGATAAATTTATAGATTTCATTTAAATCTATTATATATTATGTCGTAACGATTCTATTTAAATTCATTGTTTTATTGTAGTAATACCTTTCCTCTCCAGCTCCGCATCCGGCAGGATCCACAGTTTCGTTGTATGTAAAATTTCTATCGAGCATACCGATCTCGTCGCCATTATAAATCACGCTTATACCGGGCAAAACGGTTGCCAACATGGAAAGTTGATCGGCCCGTTTCTCCCCGAATCTGCTAGCCGCGCGATGATTGTCGTGATTTCCCGTCACCCAATTCGCAACATATTCCGCACCTTTAGGCATGTTGTTTATCCAACGATCGATATTATGTTTGAAATCGGCTGCGCTGGACTTGTTATTTAAATCACTAACGAACACGAAGTTGAATGGTACCGTTGAACCAGATTGATAGTACTTTATAGTGAGATCAAAGTCCGCATAGGCCTCGGTCAAGATCATTTTCGTGTCACCCGTCGAGTGATTGTTCATCAACTCTCTCCAAGTCTTGAGAACGTCGTAAGTTTCGGGAAGATTTTTTGTGTAAATGTGATTCAAGTAGTCGTAATCATTGCTTGGTACGTCTAAGTTACTTAATGGTTCATCCAAGAATTGATCATTCTCATACAAATGATTGATAGCGTCAATGCGGAAACCTTTTACGCCCAGATCCATCCAGAATACCAACACGTTTTGCATTTCTTCTCGCAGCTTACTATTACGATAATTGAGATCTGGCTGTCCAGCAGCGAACTGATGCAGATAATACTGCCCTCGTATTTCGTTCCATTCCCAGGCAGAGCCTCCAAAAGCACTCAACCAGTTATTCGGTGGTTTCTTAATGTTATTTTCAGATTTTGCGTCATGCCATACATAATATTCGTCATAGGGTTTAATACCTTGGATACTTTTGTTAAACCATTCGTGTTGATCAGAGCTGTGATTCGGCACGAAATCAAGGATTACTTTCAATCCAAGGGATTGTGCTTTCTGTACGAGTTTTCTAAAATCATCTAAGGTGCCGTATTCTTCATTGATATTGGTAAAATTAGAAATATCATAGCCGAAATCTTTCTGTGGACTAGAAAAGATCGGTGACATCCATAACGCATCGGCGCCAATGTCCTTAATGTGTTCTAACTCGTCCGTGATACCATTCAAATCGCCAATGCCATCGCCATTACTGTCCTTGAAACTTCTTGGATAGATCTGATATACCAGACTATTTTTATACCAATCCTTATCCGCTTCCTGGACCGCATTCGAGCCGGCCAGAACGATCAACGCCGCGGTGAGAATACATGAACGAATCATAGTGACTAATTATTTTGATTTCTTACTCCAGTTGCTTTTATACCAAGCGACAAACTTCTGAAAAATTTGGAAATGTTGTCGTACTATCGATAAGCTGGTTATGTTTGGCGTCTAAGAATTATCAACTGATAACGATATTCTTTACAATAATTTTTTTAACATTTATATCAAGCAATATCAAGTAGTTCCCAATAGCACAATCATCATGCTATTACTTTTATCTCGAAACACAATCATTGCAATTGCATGTAATTACTGCACGTACGAAATTACTTCACATACAATTACTATACATATGTAGACTTGTGAATAGATTGAAGAAACATCAAAACATAAGATAAAAATATAAAACGAATGATTACGTAATACATGAACATCACTACGTACATAGGTTGTGCTGATTCACTTCTTAAACGTTTTGCATAAGTAAAGTGATGTCCCAGATTTTTTAATTTACATGCTCATGGTGACCGTGATTTGGAGAAATGATTTGTGCTATATGGGAAATGTAAATTATTAATTTCATAGTAATAAATACTTACTTACGAAAATATATTATCACACTCGATCTACACTCGGTCGCATGCCATACATTTTTGTGGCAATTACAAATATGTTTCACACTGCTACACAGACTTCTATATGTTACACTAGAATATTAACTCCCACTTTTTTCTTATGTAAAAGTATTGCCTGCGCGAAGTGGATGCGCAGAATAGGAATCTCAAAGTAGAAGAAAGATGCCAACAGAATGACCCAGCCTCTGTGATTAATTAAAAAGTACATAGAACATCATTTTGCATCATTTTGGATTTTATTTTGCATATGTCATATGTACTTTTCGACAATTAAAGGAAAAATTGTATAATAAATAAATATTTAAGTAATATA
>NW_017259300.1:775716-777060 GCF_001594045.1 Atta colombica
TTATAAAAATAAAAATATATTATTTATTTTATAAATAAATTACTTACCGATCAGTTAGTTTTATTTATTTAATCTTCTGTTTATTCATTTACTTATTAATCATAACAAGTAATTAATTTATTTTAACGTTATTTTATTTATTGCATTACATATCTTCGTTAATTTATAAAATTTCGTAATAATAATTTCGTATTATAATCCAATTTTATTCGGATTGATCGCAATTGAAGATTATAATAGAATTAATATTTGACACTATATAAGAGAAATTGGATTTTTTTATTGCGATTTTAGTTCCTCAGTAATTTTAATTGAAAATTTGTCGATGTTACGTTGGATAAAAAAATCATGATGTAAGAAGATGTAACAGTATAGCAAATGTGTATGACGGCTGCCGAATAATAAGCCAGACAATTAAATTCATATACAGGATGTTGCGAGACATATTCAGATCAATCAATGATAAAGATGTAAATAAAATTAAATTTTATTAAGCTTATTATTCAGCGGCTTATTATTATACGCACTGTTACACACAGTTATAACTTTTTATATCATAACTTTATCCATACAACATCAACAAATTTTCGATTAAAATTACTGCGAAACTAAAACTATAATCAAAAATCTAACAACACTTCTCTTATACAATGTCGAATATCAATCCTTTTAAATGCAACCAATCCAAATAATATATTGAGATCTTGAGATCGAATCTATAAAATGTATCATTTCATCAAATTATCAAAGATTTTAATTTTTTTTTAACGTACCAATGCATACACAAAATAATTTGTATACAAGATGTTCCAAAATTAGTGACTCAAAATATTATAACAAGAAAATAAAAATTAAAAAAAATTATATAAAAAACGTTATTTATTTTCATTTTAAATTAATTAATAGTTTCTGAAATATAAGAGTTTAAATATGGCCAATTACAAACTACATTTAAATAATTATCTATAAGTATTATAACGCGCTAAAGTGCTAAAGTTCATCAATAAACTGCTTAGGTCTGTATTTATAATCGTGTTTCTGCTAAGAAACTCAGACTCTGAAAATCTAATTTTGAATCATGGAACAATTCAATAGATAAATCTTGAGAGTCGATTTGTAATTGCGATTCAAGTGAGGAATTCAAATGAAGTTTATCTCGAAGTATTTTTTACGATTCAAGAGTCTTGAAGCAAGATCTCATAATAAACTCGAAATTTATATCCTCTAATTCTTTGAATCGAGAAAATCGTTTCATATCACGTAAGAATGGTTCGGAGATAACTTGAGAAGAAAAAATTATATAATATCTATATTAGAGTGCATTATAATAATGTATATATATAT
>NW_017259300.1:777160-801773 GCF_001594045.1 Atta colombica
TGTGTGTGTGTAATATATTAATATTATAATATTTGATTTCTAATCGAAATATGACTATTGTCTGTGTCTCAGATTTTATTCTGAGTATCTTATCTGATACGCTCTTGAGATGAGATTTGAGAAACGATTATAAATACCGGCCTAATGGATACGTGATTATCTAAACATAATCTATAATTGACCATATTTAAATCCTTATTATATAAAAAATTACTTAAAATAAAAATTTACTAATAACTTTTTTATTTAATTTTTCAAGAACTATCTTGCTATAGTATTTTGAGTCACAAATTTTGGGATACTCTGTAAGTAAAAATAATAGTATTTTTATATTTTGTATTAAATACTGTGTTGATAATATATTCACAGAAATTGAATTAATACAATCCGGACATGCCAAGTTTTTTCTTTTATTATAACTTAATTAATCACTTTAGTTACTTTTAATTCATCTTGTATGTCTTAAAATTAAAAGGAATTTTATCAAAAAAGTTTGCAGTTTCTTTGAGATCTTTTTTTAGTAATGAAATATATACTTGGCTAGTTGCATTGATTTCATCTCTATTTTTTAACAGTTGATTTCTTGTGAATAATTACATATAATACAGATAAATTATTTATTAAGAAAATTAACCTTTTTGGAAGAATATAATATACAGTACTTTTTTATTTATACAGTACTTTTTTATTACTTTTTTTGGCGTATATTCTTTTTTTTAAAGGTTTTTCTATGATACAAATATTGTATTTACTGAGATAATTATTGCTTGAACGTAGCTGCAATCGATTCTACTCCATTAAACATTTCATATTCGCTGCGCGTTTCACAGCGTATTGCTGATTAGCCTATTCCATTACAAATTTCGAGAAAATAATACCGCACCACGGATTTTACCACGAAAATCCCCAGCAGCAAAACTCACTGATACGCGTCTTCCCGTTCAATGCGCGCAACAAGAATCGATTTTACCGCACTTGAGAAATTCGCGGAATTGCACGACCTGTACACTATTATAACTCGCTCACTTAGATAGGAAGAGATTTGCGAGTTTTCCCGCGAAAAGTGCATGACCCCATACCACCTCGCATAACGTCGACTTGCAGCCAGCCGATAAGACTTTTCGATCCGTGGCTACTTGAAAAATGGCAAACATTCAGACCCGCACCATCTCGCGTGCGCGAGGCGTTTATGCGTGTTGGCCTCGTAACTGTTATCGCGGTCTACGCCTAATTATACAGGTAGTTCGCTACCCGCCTTTCTTACTTTCTTATGGCATCGTCGCGAAAGTCAATTTAATCTTTGCGTCGAGTTTTGCATCAGGAATAAATTTGCTATTACCGCGAAAAACTCTGACACTGAACTCGTTCACTGAAAAAATAATTTTTGATATTTGTAACTATAATTATAATTATAGTTATTTTCAATTGTCAATTATATTTTACATGTGTATATTTATTGATAAAATTATACATATAATTTTTATTATTAATAACATTATAGCAAAAATAATTATAGTAACATGTAATTATAGTTACGAAAACATTTTTCTCTCAATGTTGCAGAATTCAATTTTTTTTTCTTCATGTTGAAGGGCATTTTTCATCGTTCCATACGTGCATCGAGTATTCGAGTACAGTATGAAAATTGTGCTTCTCTAAAATTCAATGGCGATACTCTTTGAAATAAACTTCCTCTTATAATATGATAAAGTGCTATCGTTCAACATTCTCCAGGAAGTTGCACTACAAAGAACACGATAAAAGTCTCGACTCTACAATGGGAAAGAGAACAATTCATTGCGCAAAAGAAAACAAATCGAGGTTGTGAAGTAATTTATCGTCGAATGCGGAAATGATATTTTTATCTATGACAAGCTTATAATGCCTTATTGTTTTTCCATATTTTTATTCGGTAGCAAATGAATCGAATACAGGAAACAACATATGTGAGTGGTGTCAAATGTTCGTCAGTGGAAAGATTTACCTCCTCTGTGCAGAATCTCTGACACTATCATGCAATCTCAAATCGTCTGACTCAAGTTACATAATAATTCCAGCTATGAATACATACATATATCATTTATGTTTTACACGTTTTTGCGAAATCGTCGAAATAAATGAAAAAACTCTAAGAAATAACCTTTTACATCTCCATTTCTTTTTGCTTTTACTCTTGATAATGTATGGATTCTTTGAAACATTTTTAAAAAGGCGGCTTTCGTTCTTTACAATATTATTCTTTGATACATTCTGTCACAGCGTTTGCGTTTGACATAAAATGCACGTATTAGCTCTCTAAATGAAAAAAGCGAATATATTTTTTCTATCTAACACAAACATATAATTTATATTTTCTATGTAACGTAAACAATTTTGTTTATTGATATTAGCAAGAGAAAGACTGAAAAAGTTTGCATACAGAAGATTGCATACAGAAGATTAATGAGACAATTAATGAGGAATTAAACATCTCCTTAATCGTCCAACGATTTTTCTATGCAACGAATAAACTGACTCCGCTTTACTCAGTAATGAAACAAATGAAAATATAAGAGCTTTTCCGAATAAATTTTCTATAAATCCGAGCAATAGAGACACAATTTTACACAATTGTGTTTATATAGTGTAAGCCGAAATACATGGTATAACCGAAATGGGAATGATTTTATGGTTTAAAATAAATCAAATTTAGAACAAAATTTGTTTTTAATATTATTTTCCTCATGTTTGAGGAAACTCTAAATTTATGAGCAAGCTTGAACAAGTTTGAACAATTAAATTCTTGAAATATTCTTGCAGTTCAAGAATTACATGAATGGAATATATTTGAAACAATCCGTTTTTTAATTTGCAGAATTACAACAACTAATTTCGACAAAATATTTCCAACACTTAACTAAATAAGAAATAAAGATGAATAAAATAAAATTATTCTTTATCACATAACTCACCTGTTTATCTTAAGAATACTCTTAAGAATAATCAATCAAAATTGAATTGGGTTAACTTTGATAGTAAACGAGCCATACAAAATATTTGTAGCGGAAACCATTATATCAATTAACAACCATTATATCAAGTGCACGCGTACTCAATTATGTAACTTTTAGAATCTCTTTTTTCGAAATGGACTTAAAAGCAATCGATCCCCTTAATGAGACTTTAAAAAACTTTATTCTATTATTTCAACTTATTTTGAGCCGTATAATCATCCCTTTCCCGATTACATTATGTATCTCCCTTCCCCCCTCTCTCTTTCTCTCTCTCTCTCTCTCTCTCTCTCTCTCTCTCTCTCTCTCTCTCATTTTGCGCTGTATATATTTTCAGAAATTACATTACATCTTCATTATATAAAATCGGATAAGTTGAACCAGATAAAATGTTAAATCAACGAGGAAATCGCGCAAGTTGTGTAGAGGGGAAGGAATAATAAAGTGACAACGTGTAAATTGGCCGCAGATTAAAAGCACAGACCTCTAAAGAACATAACTGGCAAAAACGTTGCGTTTCGTGGAATAATTTACGGTTACAAATGCAGCGAGGTGGTCGGAAAATATTACCGTCAGCAAGAATTCTCATACGGCTACCACGGCCGTGAAGTTTTGTCTCCGAGTGTTATTTATACGGGTAATTTTCTTCATGGCTTACGGCCAACTTAATTCATTCATTATCCAGGCGGACGATAAAGACAATTTCACTGAGATGATACATCATTCTTATTAGCGGCGCTATTCCCATTGTTGGCTTTCGTTGGCTCTCAAGTTTATCAAAATTTCTGGTTTGTTTCGCGATATTATTTATCAACCTTTCTACCAGCATATTATTAGCATACCCTGGAGAAATGTGTTGGCATACATAAACACTTCATCTTCATTCGATTAATCTTTTCCTACCTGAATACGTGACGGTAAAACATATTTAGTAATTTTCAACTAAAATTACTAAGAAACGAAAAACGTAAAATACAATATTACATTAATCTGATCTTAAGACTTGTTTACTAACGAGATCTATTTAATATCTTTTTTTTTATGCAAATATCTCTTACTACAATAAGTTCATAGAAGTAATTTAGAAATAGCTTACAAGTATTACAAAAAAAACATAAAAATTTTAGATCAAATGTTTTTAAATAAATATGATAAATTTGATAGAAGGAGAAACACTATACACTTTTACTCCATATTAAGATTTCACAGAAACATTTAAAAAAAATAAAAACAATTTCAAGAAAAGTCCGAGAACAATGTAAAAACACAAGCAGTTAGATAAAATGAAGTGAACGCCAAAAAATTACATGGTGCAAGTTACAGCACGTGTCAAATACGATGATGAAGGTATAAATTAGAACACGATCGTTTTTCGATCTTGAAAATGATACCTCTTCACAATCGCGTCCCGTGACGAAAGCCAATTTCCGCCGTGCCCGCACTTCCATCATCTAATTAAAGCGAGTTCGCGTTACGTGAGTTTTATTTGCAGCGCAACGAGGCGGTATTAAGTCAATTCTCGCCATGAGAAAGCTTTTCATGATGTACGATCGTTTCGAAGGACCAACGCAACATAGACATAGGACACTGACTTGATCCAACGAGGCCGCCTTATGTCAGCCACCTTCGACGCGATGCGATAGGGTAATCAAACAACCCCTTCGTCGTTTACAACCGTAATTAACTTCTCAGGTTATTAGCCCTCGTTCGTGGTAGTAGCGCGTGTCTCTCTCTCTCTCTCTCTCTCTCTCTCTCTCTCTCTCTCTCTCTCTCTCTCCCCCCTCTTCCCTTCCCTTCTCTCTCGTTATCTCTCTCGCTACCTTTCATACTATCTTGTATTCTTTTTCTACTAGTCAATCTGGACAGCTTTTCTCGCAACTCGCTGATTTCAACGGGCCCTATCCAGCTGTGTCGGCAAGTTTATCACGGCAAACTTCTGCGAAGAAATGTTTTTAAGAGTTACTGAAAGTCCGAGATGCGGGGTGGGAGCCATCGTATAATCATTCGGCGTCGCACAGTAGAAAAAAAGAAAGAAAAACTACACTGCGGATAACGGATGACTTTCCAAACTTTTTGGATTAGTTAAGATATGTATCACTCAAAAAAGTGAAATCGTGTATCAAATTAGCACATTTTTTTTTTTAATTAAATTGATACATGTGTTGCTTAATTCTCAAATTTTATTGGAAATTTTTTAATCTCGTTTAAGATGTATCTTGTAATATCTTATTCCTCTGTGGCAAGAACAGATGGCAACTGTTGCATTCGCAGGCAATTGTCGACAGGTAGCACATTCTTCTAAAATTCATGACATTCCTTCCATTTGCGGCGCGAACTTCGTATCTAGATTTCACCGAAGAATACTTCATCGTCTAACTCTGGATAAGCCTGAAACTACAGAGACGTTTTAGTATAATTTAAAAGAGTTTCTTCATGTCACTTTCTATATTACTTGTTTTCCAAAAAGACGAACTTAAAAATAATTTGATTATTTTCCAAATTTCTGTATTGACTAATCAGCATTTATTTTATTGTGTTTTGTAAAATATACAAATTTATTTTAAATTTTTGACAATATATACGATATTCATTAATATAATAAATATTATATGGTCGCATTACTTAATTGAATAAATGTAGGGCCTTTGAGTGATAACGAGAGCGTGTAGTGAACAACAAAGGTAACATCATTACCTCGTATGAGTTGCGAATTTTATACTGATTAATCAATGGATAAAACAATATTCTGAAAATTGCAAAATACATTTTTACTTAACACGCAATCGCATATATTATTTATTTTCAAAGTTGCGACAATGCAATTACAAAAATTGTCATATACTGAAATTTATTAATACGCTTTTACAATCATAATACACGAATATCGTTTAATGTAAACAGGATCATAAATGCAATCTGTTGACAATATTTGAAAGTTTTAGTCCGTTATATTCGCACATTCTACTCGCAATAACATATAACGCATTATTTATTTTATTCAATTACACATTTAAAAATTATTACTACTTTTGTATCCGCTTAAGCATTAAAAAACATAATATATACTTTTGTTAGATTTCTTTATTATTATCTATGGATGAAACTTCAAACAGAAAGTAACTTGAAAAATGCGAATTCAATTTCGTAATGTAACATGTACCGATGTTACGCCGGGGCCAACATCAAAGAGTTAAAACAGCTACATATAAAGTTGAAAAGGGATATTTCTGATTTCCACTCGTATTCACTATAAAGATAAACGTGACTTTGCTAACCAGCCTTCGTTACAGTTCTATACATTGTATATATGCATGTATATGGTATATAACTCTTTAAAACTTCGCGCGTAGCCGGACGATATCTCGTGGCAGCACATCCACGGACGTAATTCAAACCTGCGGATCAAGTTTGCGGGAGATCTTTCATTCGTTTGTATTTCTCCTTCTTTCTCTCTTAATAATTATGCGCCTCGCCGAAGGGCGTAGACCGGTCGTCGCCTCTTTCCGGTCATGAAACCCAGGACAGCTCCTCCCTGGCCGACTCCTTTCGGAAACTTTGCTGAGTCCCGATGTAAACGACTTCAAGGCACTGTCTCGTCACCTCATTACATGACCAGCGGCTGTCCTGTAGTCTCGTAAAGGGAAAGCCAGAAATTCCCACGAAAAAGAGGCAAAACGGCAGACGGTAGGTATTAGACTACGAAAAGCCTTTGAGTCTTACCGTGTAGAAATACTGGCGAGCAAAATGATTTTGCGGAACTAACAATAAATAATCCGGTAACCGATGTTAAATTGTTATTTAAACAATGTGCGCTCACCGCAAACAAAGTATTAGAACTGGAGAAGAATGAAAGGAAGGGCTACATGATATCTTCGAATAGAAAGAAAAAATTCTGTTTTCAAAAAATTGCAGTAACTGTAATATACAAATAACTGAGCGGAATGAATATTACAAAGATAATCATAAAATTAAATACAATTTTGAGATAAAATTTCTAATTAAATTGCGATTTTCACTTCTTGTCATGTGAAAAGATTTACTTTATTGAATTATAGAATATAGATATTAATAAAATTCCAGTTAATAAATTTTCTTCATAATTCTGCATAATACTTAATTATTACTTGATGAATGAATAAGTACTCATAACTCTGCAAAATTACGACCAAATTAAAGATGACCCGAATTAATTTTTAATTCAAGTTGAATTTAGATTTTCACTTTTGTCTTTCCTGTCGCAGAAAGACCTACTTTATTAAACTGTAAGTACTAATAGAATTTCGATTAATAATAAATTTACTTTGAATTGTGCGAATACTTTAATCATTACTCGATTGTAAAAGCAAGTAATAAGCAAATTTTTGTGAGAATGTCGACCATCAGGTTAAAGCTAACGGAATTGGTTTTCTGTTGGCGCGTTTTATCAAATGATTCGATTAATTTACAAGAGGAATTCCATTAAAAACGCAAGCGCTCTGCGATATCCGATGTAAGTTATCGATCCGCACAGAATGCAATACTTTGACCCTCATCAACAGCTTTACAAAGCTCGTCGCGTGCCTTGTACTTCCAGTGATTACAACGGGCTAACGACAGCACATTTTGTGAGAGGTGGGGTATTTCGCAGTAGAATTTCTTGCGTCCGATAAGGAAGAATAGAAATAACCGATAACACCTGTATATACACATCCCTAGAATACAAAATCGACACACAGTGAATGGCCGCGATATTTATGTACCCGGGAGCAGAAGGAAGCGCCTTTCGTCCGCTGATCCGACGATCGCACGAAGAAAGTCTTAAGCCCGCAGATAAGATCGCAGGACTTCTTCTTCGAACTTCCCATGAATCGAGTCACCGCCGAGGGACGCCGTCGACGAAGAATCGAGCTTTAAACCGCGCACGATCCCTTTTGTGTCGTCGCGTTCGGTCGGCCTGGAAGAGGAATGACGCGACGCCGCGCCGCGCCGCGCCGGAAGGAAGGTTGGAACGTAAGGGTGAGGACGCGCTGATATTTATGAGCCGCCGGCGAAAAATGTTTCACGGATCCCAGAGGATCGGCGGCGGCTCCATTCACATCGCCGCATCGCGTCGCGTCGTTCCGACGCTGGGATCGCTTATCCTTTCGCGTTTGCGACGAACGAGAAAAGAGAATACCGCGTCGGCTCCTGCTGAATCGACATGCCAACACACAGCGGGAGGAATGAAATGTTATTGCATCAATCCGAGCGTTTCATTATGTAGCGCATTCGCGTTCGCCATAAGGATCGACTAGGACGCATAAACCGCTCTCGACGGGGGCATTCTCTGCGATATTCCACGCGACATTCAGCTGTATCAACGATAAAATACAGGTCGGACGCGCACGGAAAGCTAAAGGGAAAATATTTCTCTTGCATTACCGATGGTTTTTTAAGACGACGTAAGGTAGTAAAGGCAGCTTCGTATCGATACAATTGAAATTTTATCATTTTTCTGGAGTTCTGTCATGTGCATCTTTATTGTAGAGATACTCGAGACATCGCGGATCTTATTTGCCATTACAATCGGTACATTCGTACATTGCCTTCCCTCTGTTATGTCGGAGAAAAACATGATAATTGTAGCTATTTTCAGAATATAAACTAACAGTAACATTACGCAGTGTTATCATTTTCTATTCAACAATGTAACTGTTATTACAACATGTGTTATATTTATATTGTTAAGTAGGAAATTATAATATTGATGTACTAATAATGGTACTGTTTGTGTACTGCGAGTACAACAGTTGTCACCTGTACACTGAAAAAAATTCATGTAAATTTACAATTTAAGTAAATTTCCAATCATATTTAAGTAATTTTTCATAATATTGTATAAAATTACATGAATTTTTTTCAATATATAGGTAACAACTATCCAAGTTTTATATCACGTAGAATTAATGTACATTATAGTTGAAAAAAATCATTTTACAGTTGTAAAACTATAAAACAGTTTATTTAACTATATGCGCACACATTAATTTTACATATAAAATTTGTATTGTTATTATCTATTATATAATTATTATCACTGTTTTTTTCTTTGATTGCAAGTGTATGTGTTAATCGAGCTCATGCTTGCGTTCATCGATAAATTGAGATAAGCTGCTATCTGTCGCGTAATAACTGTTTAAAGAAAGATAAGATAACTGATTAAAGAAAGATGTATCCCATTTTGTGCGGGTCTTTAATTATTCAAGATGCATAATGTTAAAATAACCACGGACGAAGGATATCCGTGAATGGTATCTGTTTCAGAGATAATCACGTCTCACGTCACATAGATTTTCGCCTCGGACTGTGCCCGTAGGCCCTAGTAGTGTGTCCCACAAGCGTGTGCAATTAAAATAATTAGGAGGAATAATTTCGCGCGAGCGAAATAACGTGTCGTGCTTGAGCTCGAGAACGTGCGAGGGACGAGCGAGCGAGCTCGGCCATAATTAAAACGCACGGCAGTGGTAATACACGCTGCCATTCTAATCCTGCGCTCGCATACTTAGGTACTCCATGCACGCACTTTTAGAACGCGTGAATGGGTGCTCCCGCCATGAACATTATTAATCTCTTTTTCGTCCAACCAGGCAAATTTTCTTGATCCTTAACCGCGCGCAATTTTTAATTAAAAAGTTATGCCCGAGTAAGCGTTTGATGATGTTGACATAATGAAACCAAGAATGTTTGCAGCCTTTCAAGTTGATTTTATTTTTTAATTTTAATTTTTTTTTTACTTTAGACATACACGAGCAAAAACCGTTCACAATCAAGCTATTTTTATCTTGGAGAACTGTGAAAGACTCATATTAAGGGTCGATAAGAGAAATTATGGAAATCTCTGCCAGAGACAAAATTCTTTATACTGAAATTACGGCTAAAATACTGAGAAAATCGCAATGTAATCAAGAAAATCGCCTGAAGGCACGTACAGAATGATATTTGGGAAAAAAAAATTAAAAAAGAGATAAAATAAAAATTCACTTAATATCTCACTCGATCTTCACTATAGTACAGTTGAGGCAGATAATTTTATTTTTTATATTTTAAGAATTAAATTACAAAACCGGCTCTGTACGCGCTTTCATAATTTTGTAAAAAAAAGAGAAGCCAGTATAGGTCTCATAATGCAATTACTAGGAGATAAAATATATCAATATGAAGACACACATATATATATATATATATATATATATATATATCTGCATTGCGATAAGAAACGGATATCATTTATTAAAAATAAGATGTCATGAAATCCTGATATATGAATATATGTATAACAAAGTATCTGTCACTGTTCGAAACTGATTTGATTTTTCTTAAAATATATTGTTAAACACAAAAATGTAGGAAATACGTATTTTTTTATATTTGGTCAATTTGAAATGTAAGGAGTAAAACAACCATCAAAATTTAATGAAGATGAAGATTTTTTTTAAATATTACATTTTTTAAAATCTAAATATACAATTAAATAAAACATATTAAAAATATAAATTTTTGTTTAAAACACTTTTTATATATCTTTCTCCCCTTTCGTTGATTTGAACTGAATGTAAATCGTTAGCTTTGAGAGATTGTTTTACACTTTAAATCTTAAATTGTAAATCGATATAAAGAAATCTCTAACATTTTTAACAATATATTTCAAAGTAAATAGAATTGATTCCGAATAATTGTGACTTGCGATAGGTTCCTTGTAAATAACGAAAGTCTATATGACAAGAAGCCGGATCATAGTGCTTTTATACATTTAGTCATTTATTATAATTATTTAAGAGCCAAATTGCAAAATCTGGCTCTATAGGAGTCTTCGAAAAAAAGCTTCATAAAAAAAGAAATCAAAAAGACAAAATATTGCTTGCTCATGGCAAAATATTTCTTCTATAAGATAAAATATGACAGAGTACAAATATGCATCTGCATCGCGAATGAGATGCAGATGTGCCACTCTCATCGACTCTTACTTCATTAGATTCACTTCGGCCTGGTACTTCGATAAATCGCAAATTTGTAATTCCGCGATATAAATACATTTGCGTTGTGATCTCGCAATCCACGTCCGGCATAACGGAGACTCAGAAAAGGAAAACGACGCGGAAGTGCGAGCAGTGCATGAATAATCATCGTTCCACCGTCCGTCGATGTGGAAAAATAATTCGTCGTGAGAGCGAGATGAATGATAAATTGAATTCGACATCGAAGAGTATTCACTGCTCAGCTCTCCTACCGTCGATTGACCGTCGTCGCGCAAGGCAGGAGACTCTCTAACGCCGGTACCAGAGATATACGACACTTTAAATATACGGCAGCCCACACAGTGTTGCTAATCGTAACGAGCATTGTGCACTGTGCAAATTGGAGGATCCTTAATGGGTGGCGCAATTAGCGATACCGATGGCATGTGACGCACGCACGCATGTATGCACGCATCGTCGCCACCACTGCCACCAGGTTCTGCCGGGTTAGTGTTTCGCTGGTAGCTACAGTGTACTACCGGCTACGTACGTGTCGTAGTGCATCGAACGTACCGAGGCGAAAAAACCCAATGATCGATGTATCGAAAATGTTTGCTCGCAACGGAGAGGCGGGCGCGCCCGCCTCTGCTCGGTCGAACCGATACGCTTAATGTGCCGACAGTAACTTCACCCAATCTGTGTCATCGATCGTAACCTCCCGGTCGGCTCGCGTGGATACGCCGATAATTACGTGGATGCGATTCAAATAACCGAGATGATTGGCGCGAGGAAGGATATGTGCAAGTGCGCCTCGTTACTTGCGCACCGACCACGTTTGCGAACTATCGATGTCGGGGAAACGAGCACAGGATATATGAACGGATCGTTATGCCGATCTCTCGTATTTAATGCAGGAAAATGGTTACGAGCAACTCAAATAAAAAGCAAATTTTTTCAGATATCGAATTATTAGTATAACTTATGAGCATTGAAAAATTTATATAATGAAGTTAACTGATAATTAATGCAACAAACAAAAATGTTATGCTTCGATCAATATTATAATATTGCAACAGTTTATTAACAGTAAGTTATTTAGTTATTATTTATGTTACAATATTAACGTTGGTGAAATATTATTAAGATAATTAAAATTATTAATTGTTATTAAAATACACAATATTATTTTACTAAAGAATCTAGAATTACAATTGGATTTGTCACTCTTCCACAAAGAATTCCAATCGAATTGAATTGAAATTACAGGGAAGCTAATCTACAGATTAGCTTTATTTGAAAATGTTGATACATGTAACCGCAAATGTTATTTTGTTATCCAGCAGCGTTTATCGACAGCAACACCTGTTAGTTATCTAAATCGAATAATTCCTATGTACAGCTGTTTAATAACAGTAGATATTAAGTTTCTTTATCTGGGTATTTACTGGTATTATACATTTATTCGCTGAGATTAAATAATCGCAATTTAATTAAAATATCGCTGACAAGCTTATGAAAATAAAAATTCCATAATTTAAATAATTAAAGTGCAAAAATAAGATAAATTACGTATTAATATGCGATTGTATTATGTATATGTATTATCATACGATTTATTATTTTATTAGTATAAGTATTATACTAAATTGAGTTTAAATTTGTAGGAAATATTTTTTGTATTCTATAAATGTTATTTAAAAATTACAATAATTACTTAACATATGATATAAAATGGACAATATATGTTCTCCTTTACTTAAAAATTATTAAAATATTTTAATTTTATTTCTCTCTCTCTCTCTCTCTCTCTCTCTCTCTCTCTCTCTCATATTTACTTTCTCTATACAGTTTGGATCTATAAAAATCTATTATACATATATTCTTTCCGAATATGTCTGCATCTTTTATAATATAACATTGGCTTATTTAACAAGACCAGCAATTTATTTCCAGAAAAATTTTCTGTAAAAGATACGCTGTAGCATATCTCGCTCACGAAAGGGATATACTTTATTAATAAAATATACTCGCTACTGCGTCTCTCGATTCCAGCACTTTAGTTATAGTGCTGTGTTATACATATAAACAACGTAGTCCAACACTAACTATGTATCCACTTGCTACCGAATGGTTCACATTCCATTAATACGCAAGCATTCAGGTGGTTCCCGTACATACACATGATTACAGAAGCACGTCAGTTCACAGGCACAAAGCATATAGGTACGTCGCAATATTGTCAGCACATAAACATGTTGTCCAATTATTGCTTAATTGGCTCTTTAAGAGAAGATCGATATTATATTTTTTCGGGTTTTATACTAATTAATATAAAATAAGAGTAAAGAATTGATAAATAGAATAAAGAAATAAATACAAATATACCTCTCTAAATCAGTGGATAATCACTGATACCAAATATGCCACTGATAATCAGTGAATGAAATCTGAGATCCCTAACCTAGCTAACCTTGTGATCTAACTAACTAGCTAACTGTGTGATCTAACTAACTGTATTTTAGTGCATAAATTCAATGAATATGGTATTAGAAAATTGAAATTATTATACAAATATCAGTGTTTTAGGTATATGTTCAAACTTTCTTTTTTCTTTAACTTTATTGATTATTACTTTTTTTAATTTACTGATTATTCAATATATCAAGTATATATGCTACAAAACATCAGATAAATTTAAGAAACATATAAAAGATATATATAAACTTACACGTGCTACCTAGGAAATTATAATTATATTATAAAATATTTCAATTAATTAATCTTCTACTAATGCAGAAGCAGAGCGGAAATGACAGATATTATTAGTAGATAAAAACCTTTGATATTAAAAAGTGCAGACTTCCGAATCACTCTGTTGATGAAATATTTTAGCATCGGGATAAACATGTCGTGACTGAAATTGATGGCATGTTGAGAAACTGATAACTGAAAGTCGTTGTAATTAACAACCGCGGTGACTTAACCGGATATTACCTCGAGGAAACGGCAAAAAGTTCTCCTAAGGGTTAATCTCTTTAAGATTGATTGGATGGAAAGAATTCTCTTCCGAATAAGAATAAAACTATCATGGGCATTAGGAGCTCATTCAACTTTTAAATTCAACTTATATTGAATTCTACTTATTAAACTTTGACATTTTGCGGAGAGAAATGGAGAAAGTGCATTCCTATTTCCATGCAGTCAATTACGTACGCAAATATGTATATAATATTATGTAGGATCGTATTTATAGCACGCAGGATAAATATGCGTATCTCAGGGATAAAAAAAAATAAATTCATTTTTATAAATAAATACGTAATCATAACAATCGTGCTCGTACAAGGCATGTGTAAAATTAAAATTCATGCCACACATGTTTGATTCGAAAATATATAAATATTTCATAAACTTCATCTTGTTTATCAAATATTTAATTGAATAAGTAATAACACTGCTACGAAAAGTGGCAAGTAAATTATGATAAAAACAGAATTTATTTTTCCTATCTCACGTTAATTAATACCCACTATAGCAGTGGTCTTTCGTCGAAAAGAAAACGTAATTTTAAATGGCTCTTATAGCTGCAGGTAAGATGCACAAGTTAAAATCTGATTACACTTCTTCTGCTTGATGAAACTTAAAGTGGTGGAGCTAAATTACTGCTTAGACGGTGCTTAAAGTATTGCCCATAATCTGATCGACTGTCTCTTTACGCTGAGACTAGCATTTACTAGTAGAGTGGCTTTAATTAGACTTTATGAGACATAATACACTTTTTCGCGTTTCATGATTTTGTGATAAATAATGAAACATGTTCGTTTGATATCTTATTTAATAAATCAATAATAGGTGAGTAATAAAAGTATTATTATTTTTCTATGTATATATTTAATATTTGTCTTTATATTGAATTATGTTTTTAATAATTTAAAATTTTTACTAATCCTTTTATAGAAATAATATTATGACATTAAAGCTTTACAAAAAAATTTTGGGTTCATAAACATAATTCTTTTAGCTATTGATTTATTTGAAAACTCTACACACAAAGTGGTATATATTTTTACATTCTAATTAATTTCCTTTCTTAGACATTTCCGCCCAACGCTTATATATAATCTAGTGCATATTCATCGTGCTTGAAATTTACATTTTTACAACATTGCATCAACTAACGCTCTAATACTGTCGCAATACTTGAATATATTTGAAAATATGATCGCAATAAAAAAACGTTACGTCCTCACGAAATGCACGATAAGTTCACAATATCATTGAAATCTGCATTTTTGTAGCAATAAGTTTATGAAAATATCACATAATCTTTAAGCTCATTTTATCCATAAATAATATTTGTACATGCGTCACAATATACACGTGTGCTTCCATAATTTTATGAATGGCTAGTTTCAATTTCCGAGATTATGGAGTATTTTTTATTAAGCTTTATTTTACATACCAATATAAAGTTTATACAACATTCAACTCATAAGGCCCGGTTGTTCTATCTTTTGGTAAATTTTATCTATTGGGTAAGTAGCAAGATTACCCAATCACATGCGCGGTTACCAGGTTTACTTCATAGGTAAAATTTAACAAAAGATGGAATAACCGCCCATAATCAATTATTTTTTAAATAGTTTAAATCATTATTTATTAAATAGTACGTAACGTACTAAATTATGATAATTAATTTAATATATTCTTTAATTAATGAAATTAATTAATGAAATTTAATTTACTGATTATAAATTTAATTAGTTTTAATTTTTATTTATAATATCTATTTAATTTTTTACTTGAAACTTTAATTTGAAAACTTTATATATTTTAACTTTTAGTATAAATAACTTTTCTTACGTTACTTAATCGGTACACAAGCTCGTGTAAGTGAAAACTGTGCGTAAAGTTGGGTTATATGCAAAGCCGTCGGACATTTTCCTTGGTGAAACGAATACATCGTTATGGATGAAGTGTAGCGCGAACTGCAATAAAGTGCAACAATGTTTGCCCGCGGGATCGGAAGTAACGCGCGAAAATGCAGCGACAATATGCAAATTGTAGCGATTTTGAATCTACCGAACAATCGCAGCGAGTTCTAAGACTGTGGCAAAATGCACAGCTTTAATGACTACAATATTTTAAACCTCCGCGCGAAACACGTATATTAACAGTGTTTCGAATAAAGTTTCGTAGTTCTTCTCAACTTTTCGCAATTTAAACTAGTACGTGAGAGGACCAAAAAATATTATCTGTTTTCCATATTAAATATTTCAGTATCAAAAGTTTTATACATCTCTCTTGACCGCACGTATAAAAAATATCTCGCATGTTGAAATACATTTCCGATAATTTTGGCAAATTACATTTAATATCGTAACATACTTTGAAGTAGACTCGTTTGACAACTAATGGAATAGTCGTGCGCCCTTTATTAATATTGCTGCAAATGGAAAGGACGCTTAAAAATAATGCGATTATGATGCAGATAGAAGAAACGCATGCGAAACAGTACTAAAGGACATGGTCCGCACAAAGCGAAATAAAAACTGAGGCCCAGTATATGCGCGAACGTTTGCATTTCCCTGCTTGGACAAGGAATTGATAATACGGCGTAATCCCATTTCAGCGCATTATATGGAAAAAGGAAGATAAACGAAAAAAAAAATCGCGAAAATGCTGACATCCGTTTCGTTTCGCGTGCATCGTTTCTGTGTGATACGATTTCGTTCGCACGCGGGATTACTCACGGCCGACTATAAGCCCAAGTAATACCCAGAAATTGCATTATTTAAATGCTGGAATCGCATGATTTACGCGCTTGCACGCGTCATAGCCATCAAATAATTTCCAATAAAAGAGCGCAACGATCTCCGACGTTTACAGACAAAAATCTAATTTCGCTAATATCATGAGCAGAATGTCTCAAATTTTTTTTCGCACATACGTGGCGAGATGATAAGAATAGCCAGGGAAAATCTCTGTACGCGCGCACAACAGATTGCTGTAAAGAAAAACGTCCATGAGGAAAACACGAAAATGTCATAACAGTTTTTCTTTCTCATAGTAAACCGCTTACGTAGCAATATAAAAAAAGAATGGGACGTACTTTTATCCCTTCATCATGAGCCTTAAGAGATTCTTCTTAAGAGAATATTATATTTCATATGTGTACATGTAAGAGAGATCGAATACACGTGTATTAGTTGCATGCAATGTAATATTTTAAAGGAAAGTAGATAATTATCCTCAATGCATAAAGAAAATCATAACGTAATATTAAACATCACGATTTTTCTCTGTACGATTTTCTTTATACTGATGTAAGCTTATTATTCTGTACTTCTTTTTGATTTAGTACATTACTTAACATGACATAACGTATTACAATTGTTTTTGTGCGGAGATTTATCTAACTTTATTCAGAATAAATACAAGATGAAGATGTGTTTGTTACAAGAGTCAACTGAGAACTGACTATTTCAAATCGAGAGGGATCTTCGCTCTCGATTAAGGAAAATCTCGATTAGGAAAAGTTAAACAATGAACAATAAGATATGTTTTAATAACGAAAATATTAAAGAAATTTCTTAGAAAGAAGGTACGAACATGAGGATCGGTACATGATACAAAACTATCTGAATAGAACTAATTGTGAATCGGAAATTTAGAAAAATTAGATAAAAATTTATAAAACTAAAATAAGCTTAGATAAAAATTAATAAAACTAAAATGTAACTATAATTAGATTCTAAAGAAAATCTTCTAAATCAAAAAATTTTAATGTAAAGCCAGTAGGAATCAAAAAACTAGGTGAACATGCATGAAACTTTTTTTATGTATGTGATAAGTTATATAAATTTAGACATTTCTATCCTCATTTCTTCAGTAAATCGTTGACTATAAACAAATTTACGATTACAATAAATTACTAGTATTAATCAATCAAATGGTAATATCTAAACCAAAGCCTTTCAATTCAGACGTACCTTTTATGTTATGAAATCCACCTTCCTTCTTTCCCCATTAGGTTTTTGACCTTAAGAGATAGATCACAGTATACTGTGATACTGTGATCCGTCTCCGTAGGTCAAAAATCTAATCGGAGGAAGAAGGAAGAATTTCATAACATAACGTAAACTGCACGTTGTGTCCGAATTGAAAGACTCTGGTCTAAATAAATAAAGCTTATAATAATTTATTTTTTACTTAGCATATATATCGCATATATATCGCATTTTATTATATCGCTCTTTTTTACGTTGACAATTATAATTTTAATCTCGATTTAAATATTCAACCAAAATACTGAAACGTTTTTACAATTTTCATTTGTTTGGACATTATCTGTTGATTAATACTAATAATTTACTCTGAAACGGACTGAAACTCGAAGGCCCAATTGCTAAGAAGGTATAAAATTCCATATGGCCGACAAAGGGTTAATGGTTAAAACTTTTGCCTGTTTTCCATTTACGATATGCGCTCGACGATCGCACTATCCACAACGCAATAGCTATTATTTTACTCGACCATATCATTAATGCAGTGCGAAGAAAAAATTTCGCGTGGTACGCACAATTTAGCAAGACACTGATTGACAAAATCACTATGTTACTTTCTTTAATATCTTTCTTTATTTTAATCTAACGCGAAAAAAATCATCGCCTCCAAACTACCTTTCCTTAATGTTAACGTAAAAATAATTAATATTGAAAAATAATACCGTGATATTCTCAAAAGAAGCACTTGTGAGGGCTAATGCCGCCAATAATTTCGGATTACGGTAGTTAAGGTGTTTACGGAGTTACTTTAGGTAGTTTGCCACTAGCCGTAATTCACAGAGTCGCACGATTATACGTTGCTAAATCCTCGGTATTATCATTTTCGCAAGTTAGCTTATAGAAGTGATTTATAATACGGAGTCTTCCCTACTAGTTGGGAAATGCTCTAGAAAAAGATCTCTTGTCGAATTTGTAAGGATTTATTCATTTAATTAATTTTAAACTTATCTCTAAGATTTAACTTTAAGGCTTATTCCTCAATATGCGGATCTTTTTATAATAAAAATTATCGATAAGATTATCGGTAAATGAATAATATTGATTAAATCATTGAGATAAAAAAATAAGGATATAACAAGTCTGGTAATTATCAAATGTATTTTGTTGTTCAGTGTGTTGGTGCAATATTTGATAAATGTTATCATATAATAATAGTAAATACGCCATACATAATAATAATCGGAATTAATCATTTGATAATAATTATTAAATATTTAGAAAAGTAAAATTAATTTTGGTTATATTAACCAAATATTTGATTGAAATTTTTTTACCAATGCTTTAGTAATTATCTTATAGAGACTTGATTATATTTTCAGAATTTTTCTTAATGTCCAAGCGTTGTAGAGAATCAGTTTTTGCTTGTCAAAAAAAATGTATTGCTTAATAGAAATGTAATGATGTGCAATCAAATGTTACTAAGCGTGTATTCGCCAAACTTTATAAGCACAAGATAAGATGATTCTAATATTAACTATGAAACCATTCGGCTTGCAACAACATCTCTTTGCGGGTTACCGTAAGTGTCATTGTACAACCAACGTCAACATCTGGCAATTCGCTAGAGTTCAATTTCGGCACGGGATTCAAGTGACGAACGTGCCGAGTGTGCAACAGTGGATGCGAAAAGTTTTCAAGAGATGGGGAACAAAATTAAAAGAGTTTTCTCCCGTTAGACCTGTATACGACAAAGCTTCGCTTTTCCACGATGAACACGATCGATGAAATAGTAATGTTGAAAAGATTTGAACGACTCATCTCAGGCACCGTTTTTCTACCGTCGTTTTATTTCAATGTTAATAACACTTTTGAAAGATTTCAAATTGATTCTTCAGCTTTCATAAATTTTGCACAAAATATTTAAATTCTTGTGTAAAAATTTGAAACATAAAGATAACTGCGTTATCTCAGCGAAATTTTGCTGATATTTTTGTTACATTTTTTTTTACAAAATGATATTTTCAATTCGCCAGTCATCCGTTGTGTAATCGAAAAAAAACAAGCTTGGTCATCAGAGACAAAAGCATATCGCAATTGCAGATATTACAAAACAATATCGAGCGTACCTTACAGTACAATCTAAAGTGTTAGAATTTGGTGAATTGTTTTAGTATGCCGGCATCAATGCAATCCGTAATTAGTGGCAAACGAACATCAGCTTTAACGGGACTATTGTTCGCCTGTTAAAGCGACGTTGAGCTGCAACAATGGCGCATCGTGTACATGTCGTGCGCAAAGCGCATACATACAATGACTAAAAGAAGCACAATCAAACTACCAGTACAATACGTAAGTTACAGCGCTAAGATTGATTCGTCGATACCCGACACGTCATGCGCGATACGGTGTATGCTGAGAAATTACGACTCTCTCGTATGGAATCCCCAATACTAACTATCATCGAATTGATGGCTTAACGGTTACCAATTAAGTTCACCGTTAACTAAGTAATGCAATTTTTCACTCTCCACTTAAATAATCAAATTACGCTCATCTAAGTCATTTTTACGCCAATTTCGTTCCGCGGAATACTTCTGATGGGAAAATTGTTGCAACACTACAGTACAGTATTTCGATACAAGTTTTTTCTTAAAACTTGATTCTCTTTCTTCTTGTAGTAACAATATCCTCTAATATTTGAATTTGAAAGATATATCGCAAAAAATATATCAAATCCATTCAAAATAATGTGACACAGTAGAAAATATTTTTTATTTATATTAAAATTAGTATTTGTTAAAATTTTTATATTAAATAACAATATCCGCGTATTAATTTAACATAATATGATAGCGTTATTTGAATATCTTGTACCAAATTAATATTTAACATTTCTTAATGTTAAAATAATAATATAATTTATAGTGTGTAATTAAGTAAGTAATAAAAATAATGTAATTAAATTCTAAGTTAAATAAATAAAATACAATACGTAAATTTAATACATTACAAATATTAAATTTACTAAAAGAAATAGACCATATGCTTCCACAATTTACTTACAAATGTAATTTGTTTAAAAATGTGTCAGTAAAAATGTGTACATTTTTTATGTTAACTTTTTTACATAATATTCGTGTTTCTAATTCTGACATATTTATCCTGTATTAAATTTTCACAAAAATTTGAGTTGGCCATTTGGATGTGAAGTATGTTAAATTTAATACAAATTTTCTAATTATATAGGATATCCTTGATTATTAGACAAATGACATCACAAAAAAAGTTAGTAAAGTGCATGTTCCACATATATGCTGTGACATTTCAGTTATTTTCAGTTATTTCAATATTTTCAATATAAGTAAAATCTAAAGATATTTCCATTGACTTCAATTAATTCATTTATATTATAATAACAAAGCTCTGTTCTCTTCGGTGTGCACAACTTTCGAGAGAGTCGCGTCGTTAACACTGAGCAGTGAGATAAGATCCAATTGTCGGAAGTGAGAAAGACGAGTATACTGGTCCATGGAATTCTATATCTGGCAAACGCTGTTGACTCTAAAACGGTAATAAACTCCTTTCTCTTTACCATCTATTGTTTTACAGTTCTCCGCGTTTGGCGAGACAGCTGCAGGAGTGCAGCAGTGAGATAGAATAACTGAAAGGTGATATAACACCGTTAAACTGCTTAACCCTTAAATTTACAATATTGCCAGCCATGCAATTATCCAACTTTAATAACGATTGAGTCGTAAATTTAACGAAATTTTTTAATATAATAACCACTTTCACGATAAAGCTTCGATCTAGATATCGAAAAAAAATATACAAAATATTTTCACAGAAATTATCGCAATAACGTTTTCTGTATAATATATTCTCTCAATTTTACGAAAGAACGTTGATATTGAACGTAACTGGATATTGAAATGTTCTATTAAACCGTGATATATTTTTCCCTAGAAACAATATTTCTATAGAATTATTCGATATATCTTGTAACAGTAAAACGACAACGTTCAATGTTTCTAATAATTAATATGCTAGATAAAACTGAAATTCGATCTTTTGATACAAATATCTGTTGAATGTTATGAAAAAAAAACAAAATATTTTCTTTAAATAATAAAAAGTGGTCAGACCAAGTTAATTGAAAAGCAACTTGCTTCTTTATTATTTTCATTTTTATTTTATTTTTCATATCAGATAAATCTGGTTTTTAAATGGTATCTGTTCGAGAATAAATGTGACAGAAGAATCAACGAGTTAATTTAGAGATAGAAACTTCCGATTCAATCAGTGCGTCCGCTTTCCGATTAACTCATGCTCGATTTTCACAGAATTGATGAGCTCTTCGAAAAAGAAATTTCAGAAGAATTCGCGGTGTTATCTGTTGATTGGTGCGCAAGATGAAAGGTAGACAAAACCGAGCCATATATAAATATACACATATATAAGAAATGTAAGAAATACAAAGGCATATATAAGACATATAAAAAAACAAAATAAATACATAATTATGAACAAATAGCGGGAAAAAAAAAGTTTGCGATATAAATAAATGGATAAAATAATTGGTTTCTTCATTTGTATCTCTCAGATATAAGTTTCTTTATAATTTCCTTTTTAATTTTATTTTTCATGTGAGTAAACTGGATTTTCAAACAGATGATGTCAAATTAAAAGAATTGAAAATACAAATCAAGTTGTTAGCACAAATTTTCTTATGATATTTCTGTTTTTTTTTTTAATTTTAATAAAACTTGAAATTTATAAATAGCATTTTAAACTACTTTATTTCTATCTTTTTCGTCGTATTTTATGCTATTTTGAGGATGTTCTCTGAATAAATGTAACATTTTCTTACAACGAAAAACGTTTGCGTTTAAGAAATTCATGTAACGTTTAAGGAAAGAACCTGTTCTGGAAATAATTCTTTCGATGTATTTGGCAAGAAATTTGAACATGATAACACGACATCAACAAGCACTCTAATCTTTCGTGAGCACATGACGCGTCGCTGTCGACGTCGTGAATGTGCGCTTCTCCGCCTGAATTAATTAATTAATCGATCCGCGCCACCGGACCGCGTCCCACCAGGGGAAAAGCGTTCTTCCCCACAATTTCCCCGACTTCGCCACTTTCCAGTGTCGCAACACGTATAAATCATAGAGCGCACGGCGCTCCCATGGCTCGCATATAAATCAAAGCCTACGACGTGGTCGCGGGTACACTCTTTACTGTATCTCGCAGCGTCGGGCGCGTATCTCCGACGTCGTGTAGCAAAATTTGCATTTTCCACGGAAACATATGGCATTGATAGCGAATTGTTTTTACCATCCGCCGCCGCGCCGACGTGCAAGCATTTACGTCGAACGATAACTTATTTCGTCCCCGTATCGAGGCTTACGTGACGAGAAGGCGAACAGCGCTCCAGACGTCGTAAAGCTGATGGATACCTAGGTAGGTACATCCCATCAACCAGTCCATTCGTAATTCGAACCATCGGATGCAACGGTACCATTCCTAAACGGATCAATTTACTGAGTGCTCTCTCGCCTTCTCTTCTCAAATTTGCTAATGAATTGATAGGATTGAGTTTTAGATTCTTTGAAATCTAACCAATTCTCATTTTATTAAATTTTGACTAGAACTTAATTTTTATTCCTTTATATTTACAAAGAAAGAAGGTAAAAAGTATTTAAACGTTGATATTTTGCTTTTCAGTATATTTATTTATGATAAAATATATATGTATGACTTTTCTATTAGTAATTAACGTGTTCGTTTTAACGAACTCTAGAAAACTAGCAGTTAAAAAATATTATTTATAGTTTTCTAGTTTGCTAGTAAAAGAACATCATATAAGTCAGGCCTATCGAAGTTTTTTCATATAAAGTTTTCACAGTTCATTGGAATGATGTTAATATATAGAACATAAATTCTTTAAGAACAAAATAATATATAAATTCTCGGACGTCATGTCGTTTTTTTGTTTAGATACTCGTTCACGCTTATTCGATTCACGCCGATTTCACATATTTTCCCCCACCATTTTATCGAAGAAAGCTGCGCTGCGTACCAAATAAATAATATCGCGAAGTACGCTCGTACCCCAGGGAATTAACCAATCTGCTTTTCCGTTTGAAATTAGAAACCTCGACTGAGTTACGACGCAAGGAAAAAAAACCAATTTCGATATACGAATTTCCAATTCCCAAAGAAGCTAAAATACCGTTGAGACTACCTCTTAGGTTCTTATAATGTTTCTGACATTTCCTGGTTGCAGATGTGAAATACGAGCAATGCAATAGAGCATGTATATGCTGTGGATCATCATCATTACACGGTAAATTACCACGAGAAGATCATAAAATTTATAGTTTAAATAAAGTAAAGTAAAATAAATAAAGTTTATAGACATATATTCTGTTTTATTCTTAATTCTTTTACCTTCTTCTGATTTCAATGTAAGTTATTTTTATGTTATTTTTAGATTGACTACGTTTTAGTGTTTTAGTGTTTTTTATAATAATTTGTTTTAATAATTTAATGGTTTTTCATTTTTTTTTGTTTAAAATTATAGTTTATATTAATACATTAATTAACATATAAATGTTTATTATTATAGTTTAAAGTA